>NC_089769.1:16889583-16902083 GCF_040412425.1 Macrobrachium rosenbergii | reverse complement strand
CAACTTCCTCTGCTGCGTGAGTACTGAGGCCAAAATTTCCGTAGCCACTAATGGAAGAGAGTGGTGCAGTCTTCTGTTCGTTAAGTAGATAAAAAAAAAAAAAAAAAAAAGTCGAGATGTTAAGAAGAGCAGTGCAGACTCGAACGCTGGCTTGAAGTCTACTCAGGACATTTTACTATTTTTTTTTTTTTTTGACAAAGGAAGGGATGCGAAATTTCTTATTTTTCCTTTCTCGTTTTCTGAAAGGAAAATAAGGCATAATTTGATTTAATCAGAAATGGAAAACAGTATTTTGTTTCTTACTATCTAACGTCACGTACGTTCACTGCAAGAAATCAAAGGCGGCACTCCTGTAATTCATAATCTATTACGAAAATTTTCATTGCTTTTTCTTTTATAATGAATCTTAACCCGTAAAATACAAAAGTTTTTACAAAGGCAGAGGCCGGTGGGATGGACATCCCAGTGCCAGGCCCGATGGAAAATAAAAAGGAAAGGGAAAGAATGGGTTTAATCTCAGAGGAAGAGGCAGGCTCGACTCATAAAGAATGGAAGTGGTTAGGATGGGATAGTTAAAACAGTAACTGAAGCAGGGAGATGAGGAGGGCAAAAGTCGAGGAGGAGGAGGAGGAGAACAGGAGAAAGAGACGAGGAGGAAATAAAGACCGGTGGGAGGCGAAGGAAAGAGAGAGCCAGGTCGATTAGGAGGAGGATGTTGATGAGGAAGGGACCTCTTGTGATTTACGCGTGCCTGTAATTCAGGAGATGTGAAAGCTGAATCCGATAGTAGTTGATATGGAGGTGATGTTAGGATGTATCCGCCTGGATATTGCTGAAGCAAGAATAAATATAACAGGAAGCAAAATAGACAGTGAAGCGATGAAAGATGAACGAGGCATACTCAGAGTTAAAGTAATAAATAATAATTGCTCTGTGGAAGAGAATTTAGGTTAGATCGAAAGGAAGTGAAACTAGAGTACATGGAATAAATGCGTTGAAGTTGGTTAAATAGACATGAAAGAATAATGAACGTAATGAGCCAGCGTTAGGAAAAAATATGTACAATATGTAAAATTACTGCATGAAACAATGGACTCTTGTAGGTATAGAAGAATGAAGTGTAACGTATAATTTGTGATTAAAGACGCAGAGAGAAAGGAATGCGATTAGCATTTATAGTATTTAATCAATATGTAAGTGAAAGATTAGATAGAAATTTCCATAGAAAAAATAGTACTGAAGTATTATTATTATAATTGTCGATGTCATTCAACATCTAATATATCCAAAATGTCAGTCATTAATTTCATGGTTCTCTTCAGTCTGTACAACAGCTGTCTCCCTTCCTTTTCCACTGAACATCACTCTTGACCTTGCCGTCTGCTAGCTGGCCTCGCCTTTGTGGGTATGCTTTCTCTCCTTATTTAGCTTGCAGAACGTTACAACCTTCCTGGATTGTTGAGATGGTTTTTATGCTCGTTATGAATCTGATTCATCATTACCATAGTATTTTCCGTTCATGTAAGGCATACGGCCTTATACAGGTATTATGTGTAGATATGTTTCAGCTTAATGTAAAGGTTTTCCACTACGTACTTTTATATACAAAACACGCCATATATATATATATATATATATATATATATATATATATATATATATATATATATATATATATATATATATATATATATGTCTGTGAGTGTGGAATCTAGCTATACGGGGTTAACCACATTTTACACTCGGACAGTAGGGCTTTACACCGACCAGAAAAATAGAGTAACGAGAGAGGCATGCAGTTGGTTGCATAAAAGGAATATAAAAGTCTCATCATCCCCAGGCCCATTGTTAGGGAGATGTTCCGTGTTTAAAAAAATGGAGATGAAAACATGCGTAGCTCGCCGGAACGACTTTTGTAACGTAAACGGTTCAAGAACACAAAGGGAAAAATAGACTATACCGAGGCTTGTCTGGAATAATATATGTTTGTTTCGTCTTCTCTGACCTTACGTAAAGTTGATGATGTGTTTTTGCTTCAAGTATATACACTACATACAAACATACATACATGCATACATGTATAAATGTGTGTATATATATATATTATATATATATATATATATATATATATATATATATATATATATATATATATATATATATATATATATATATAATAATGTGTGTGTGTATATACATATGTACTGAGGCGCATTGAGCAATTTCAACCAAACTTGGTATACATATGACTTACTGTCTGGAAAAGAATACTGTGGGGGGTAAGACATCACTGGAACCAAGGTGTGGGTGGGAAGGGGGTGACATGTAAAAATAACCGAAAACGACTGAATCCATAGTTTCCGAGGTCACTGAGATGAATGGTGATACCCCCTTTTCCCTTTAAGCCCAAGTTTAGCCCCGATAGGAATGGGGGGTGAGAAGGGGTGAAATATAAAATGTCTGAAGTGCTGGGCAATGTAACTGAAGCAACTATCTTAACAGGAAAGGGAAGAGAGAGAGAGAGAGAGAGAGAGAGAGAGAGAGAGAGAGAGAGAGAGAGAGAGAGGGAGAGAAGTGGGAGAGTGAGAGGGAGAGGAAGTGGGAGAGTGAGAGTAGAGGGGGTGTTTGGGAGAAGAGAGTGAGGGAGAGTTGGGGAGAGAGAGAGGAGGTGGGAAAGAGAGTAGAAGGGTGTTAGGGAGGAGAGAGAGAGAGAGAGAGTTTATCAGTTGTCATTCAGAGTTTTCCCGGGCAGCACCGGTTGGTCAGCTAGTATGTATATAAATTGTATGAAGGTAAAGGTATTAGATGCGACTGCAAGAATTATAGACATAACGTTACTACCGTTACAGTATACCAAGAAAGATGTATAACATGATTTTAATTGGAAAAATAAGACAGAGGGCAAAAAGATTGATAGGGAAAGAACAGTGTTAGAATATGTAGATGGTAAAGTGACTGGCTGGATGTAAAAGTGGATCCGAGACAAGGCGGTGTTATGTCTCCATGGCAGTTTAATGCCTCAGTGGATGAAGTGATGGAAGAAGTCAGAGAAAGGAAATTACACTTAGAGGCAAACTTATGGGATATGAAAATTATTCGCAGGGGACTGTAGAATGGTTAATGTTTGAGAAAAATTATGAAACAGTGAAAGTGTTTGCAAGAAGAGAAAGTTGAGGGCAAATTTAAGCTAGGTTAAGTTATAAAAGTAAATGGAAGCTAGAAAATATGGTATGCTAAAAAAATGTAGAGGTAGGTCACAGAATTTGTAAAGCATTAGAGGGAGCAGAATGCACACAAAACTGGGAAAAACTGAGTGTCTGTTGAAGTCGAGGTAGGAATGTGTGAAGGGACTGTTGAGCAACTTTCCGGTATGAAAGTGAAATTTGATGTTGAGAGCAAATTAAAAGAATAAGATTGAAATTGTTATTGACATTAAATGAATTAAAAGAGTCAGATATCTATAGATGAACAGAAGCAACAAAGAGTGTATAATTCGAAAGTGTCGAGGAAGGAAGAGGGAAACTTGCATAGGTTGAGTGAAAGAGTATGCAGTTTTTAGTCTGAGACACCCCCCCCCCGTGTCAGGCAAAATAGTTCCATGCAAAATAGTTCTATGCTGATATTATATATATATATATATATATATATATATATATATATATATATATATAATATATATATACACACATATATATACTTTAATGGGATAGAAAAAACTGCTATTATGATATATTTATTATTCCTAGCAGAGAGCTCTTTCAGTCATTAACCCATGGTGTTCTTCAGGGCTACTCTAGGTTAACAATGGAACTACATTCTGATATACAGAACTGAGCCAGAAATTAATAAAAAAAAAAATACGAAAAGGAAAATTTAGCACAAATTTTCATCGTTCAGAAACTTTATTAACAAGTTTCACAAACGAGGCTGCTTTTCCATGAATTCCCGGCTCCATAGGAAACCCCAAAAGTGGACAGCCACCCTAAATCCAGCACAGTTCATATAGAGGCTTTCGTGATATAGCCTATATATATATATATATATATATATATATATATATATATATATATATATATATATATATATATATGTATGTATGTATGTATGTATGTATGTATGTATATGTATATACGTGTATATATATATATGTGTGTATATTGATATATACATATATAATTGCCAAAACGACTGGTACGCAGCTGGAGGAATTTACATAATTTACATTAGGGTGAAAGCATAATACACAAGAACCAACAGTCATTGACATTTGGAAAGAGTAGGTGGATATGCTTTGTATTCCTGTATTCTAGTACATGACAGTTTTTGCTGCCTATGTTTTGCCTAATCCAGATTTGGCTGGAGAGGGTCTCCATAATAATTCTTCTGTCTGTTGTGCATTTCGTAGACATCAGATCTATAGAATAGCGTCATGATGTTACTATTACTGATTAGGTTGTCTTTCTGGTTGCTTTACCACGCTTTTAGACCTTTTACAATGACCTTCACGACTGTGATGTGGGAGAAGCCGTTATTAACAGGTATTTTGGTCAACTCTGCTGGGTTCTCAATTGTAGCTAGAGTGCAGGACATGTGTAAGCATTGGCAGTGGACCAGTGAGGATTTGCCCGGAGTTTCCGTGCTTTTCATACATTGAGGTTTGTATCTCATTGCTACTATTCTGTGTTAATAAGACATCTCGATAAGAAGCTGGCCGTCAGCGATCCTCTATAGTTAAATGCATTGTGCGTTTTTCGCTTGCATCATGAGGGTTCGTTTAACAAAGACAAAATTTTTAAATATTTTTTCCCACGGCATTTGTATTTAACGTTGCTTCATTTTTTGAAGGCACAACATATGTATATATAAAAATAGGTAAAACACTCACATATATATATATATATATATATATATATATATATATATATATATATATATATATATATATATATATATATATATACATATATATATACAAATATATATATATATATATATATATATATATATATATATATATATATATATATATATATATATATATCACATACATACATACGTACAAACATACATACATACATACATTCAACATAAAGCCAATTCACTTGACTGGGAATGCCTTCTGCAAAAAAAAAAAAAAAAAACAGAGAACAGTACCTGCCACACTCACACTTCAATTGTTAATCTGCGCCTGTGCAGAATTCCTCTACAGCATTAGCCACCTCATACACCTACAGAAGGCTCACCATTAACTCATCAAAGACCACTAAACACACACACACACACACTTAGCAGTTCATATATTTCATGCAGTGGAAAGGAAGGGCCTCAGAATCCAGGTAGTGTGAATGATTGCATGAAATATATGAACTGCTATGTGTGTGTGTGTGTGAGTGTGTTTAGTGGTCTTCGATGAGTTAATGGTGAGCCTTTTGTGTAGGTGTATGAGGTGGCTAATGTTGTAGAGGAATTCTGCACAGGCGCAGATTAACAATTGAAGTGTGAGTGTGGCAGGTACTGTTCTGTCTTTTTTTTTTTCGCAGAAGGCACTCCCAGTCAAGTGAAATGGCTTTATGTTGAATGTGTATGTATGTATGCATGTTTGTACGTATGTATGTATGCATATATATGTAATTTTACCTATTTTTATATATACACAGAGAGTGCCTTCAAAAAATGAAGCAACGTTAAGTACAAATGCCGTGGGAAAAAATATTTAAAATTTTGTCCTTGTTAAACGAACCCTCATGATGCAAGCGAAAAACGCACAAATTTAATTTTCGCTCTCGTTTCCTTGTGCAAAGTGAGCAGAAGGACACACACGCCCCTGTAAGCACATCGTTGCAAGTCCATATTGCCAGCGTCATTGTATGCAAACTCACATTTGGTTAAGTTATGAAATTTTAATTCTCCTGCTTTTCTTTTTCTTTTTCCTTGCACTTATTCTTATATATAATTTTAGATACAATCGCACCGAAATTCGGAACGTAAACGAATATTACAAAACACTTGCTACTACTGTAACCCCAACTCATCGTTTAAGGAAAAGGAAAAACTATTTAACATTGGTCGTCATAATGGAATATGGAATAACTTCAAATTAATTTTAATGTACGCAGAAATGATTTGTATTGTGCTGAACTCAGGCGATTTCCATATAGTGAATGGTGTTATTAGTATTGGAATTTTTATAATGTAAACTGATAAGAGATATTTTGCAGAAATCAAGCTAATTTCTACGCAGAGTTTTCTCTTTTTATTCCCCTTCAGTTCTACAGAGACGCGGTTGGTAATAGTTCTCTGCTCATCATTATTTAGAGAGTCGTTGGCTATAATTTCAGAAGCTGTTAAACTATATGGATGAAAGAATTCCTGCGAAAAAACGACCCCAACAGGAAAATCCGCAACGAGAAATGCGAGAAAAATAACGAAGAGGGAAAAAGAAATCCTGGTCTGATGGAGGGGGAAAAATATTTGGGCTCGCGGTTTTTGTTGTGGCAGACGACTTTCAAATCAAAACAAGCTTGAAAATTTTCGGAAATGAAAAGAAATGAAGACTTACAAATAGCTAGAAAATGACGGATTAGGCATAAAAGTGAAACACCATGTAGAATAAATGACAGAGATGTTCTCTCTCTCTCTCTCTCTCTCTCTCTCTGTTCTATTCTGTTCTGTTCTCAACCGAGGTGCCTGCATTTGCTCTTGCCGGGCGAGGAAAGGGGACAGTGCTGATGTTTTTCCTTAAAAACATAAATAACTTTTAACCTGAGCGGTGAGTCACGTACATGACTGTTATTCGATTTCTGTTAGTTACAGCCAAGACCCATTCACACAGTTCAGAAAGCCAGAAGCAGTCATTTTAGTTTTCTGAAAAGGAAGCTATTGTGCCAGCTTTGTCTGTCCGTCCGCACTTTTTTCTGTCCGCCCTCAGATCTTAAAAATTACTGAGGCTAGAGGGCTGCAAATTGGTATGTTGATCATCCTCCCTCCAATCATCAAACTTTGCAGCCCTCTAGCCTCAATAGTTTTTATTTTATTTAAGGTTAAAGTTAGCCGTAATCGTGCATCTGGCAACGATATAAGACAAGCCACCACCGGGCCGTGGTTAAAGTTTCATGGGCCAGGCCTCATACAGCATTATACTAAGAGCACCGAAAGATAGATCTATTTTCGGTGGCTTGATTATTTGATGTACAGAAAACTCGATTGCGCCGAAGAAATTTAGGCGGATTTTTTACTTTTTTTTTTTTTTTTACTTCACCCTGATGTGATGCCTGCCCTAGACCTGAGTTACAATGCTTATTACATTGCGGTTTTGCCGTACATATTTTATCCTTTTTTATCTTAGCTACTTCGCCTCTTGTTTTTCATTTCACTTCATAAGCAAAACTCCTGCAGCTATGTAAAGTTATGATCAAACATGCATGTTAAAGAAATACGTTTTCCGTCTTTATTTTTATCTCAACAAAGTCATGGGTACACAACTTCCATATAGAACTCAATAACTAGGTCTGAGAAATTTTAGAAATAACTGTTATTCATGTACAGCTCTTGTTTTTACGAACGCTGATCGGGATATAATATTCATACAAGAAATGATGGTTTTTACTTTAATTTCATTCTTGTTCTGAATCTCCCCTAAAGCTGCAGCTTCCCTCTTTCTGTTTGTTACTTTTAACTGGACTGTTAAGATGTCTTATCATAAAGTATACCAGTATTTTGGCAAAAAAATACGTTTTCCATAAGAATGTTTTATTTTTACTCTCTTTTTCATTAAAGTTTAATTTTTCTAATAATTTCCATACATTCATTTGTTTTTCTTCAATATACTAGGTCAGAAAACCTTTTTTTAGAAATAACTGTGGTTTTTTTTTCATTTCTTACAGCTATAATGTTTTAAACCATCTTTTGTTATGTTTTTGTTATTGTTACACAATGCAATGAAACAATCATTACAACAAGAAATGATTTTTTTCTTCTCCTTCTAAAAGAGATTTATCGTGTATTTACCTGCAAAACATTCTGTGAAAAGATTTCTGATGCCATCTGCCTCCTTTCATTTTTCCTGCAGATTCATTTCATTTCTGTTTGTTCCTTTTAATATTTTGGACTGTTAAAGATGTCTTATCCCTCGGTTAAAGTTGCTGTTTTTACTGCAATCATTTACACTATCTTTCTGCTTCGGTATTTCTTGGGTGAATTTCAAAATATAAATCTCTGGACATATCTCTTGTTAAATGCATCTCCAAAGCTAATTCCCGATTCTTCTGGGCACAGTATCACAAGCAGATTCATTTGACAATATCCCGTGATTACCAACTGTTGCGTTGGTATTTATTTCTTCACTGTTAATTTTTACATCTTTTCCCAACAGTAATGTTCGAAGTCTAAATTAAAAATCCACTGCATCGGGATGATCATTAAGGGTCATTCCTTTGTCATAAGCATTCAAGTCATAACATGTTCCACATTATATGTTTTTTACCATGTTAAAAACATCAGTACGTTAAGTATACCTTAGTTTAACCAGACCATTGAGCTGATTAACAGCTCTCCTAGGGCTGGCCCGAAGGATTAGACTTATTTTACGTGGCTAAGAACCAGTTGGTTACCTAGCAACGGGACCTACAGCTTATTGTGGAATCCGAACCACATTATACCGAGAAATGAATTTCTGTCACCAGAAATAAATTCCTCTAATTCTTCATTGACCGGCCGGAGATTCGAACTCGGGCCTAGCAGAGTGCTAGCCGAGAACTGTACCGACCAGTCCAACGAGGAACTAACATCAGTCAGTGATTTGCAAGGGAAATGAATGGTCTTTTGAAATTTATAGAGGCATCTTGTCCAAGGTGTGAACATCATTGAACTCATCACCTCTGTCACCTTATTAGGGACGTCCATTTGCATATCTTGATTCATCCCAAATGCACTGAGTGTTGCCACGTCTCCTTACTTATTCTCAGAATTCATGATGTCAGACCAGTCGTTGAATTAATAGCATGTGTCAGTTTCTACTTGTTTGTCTATAGCGCACCCTTGCCTTCAAGATGTCTTATGGCATTTGCTTATGAATTAGATAACAAATGCACAGCATATTTGATACGATTCCTGTGATGTCCACTAACACACAAATGCATTTGATTCATCTTATGAGCCAAACCATACTCTGTTTTACATTCCTGGAATATTTTTATCAGATAGAAGTTATTCACTATTTCGAAAAACCCTGATTCAGCTAAATCATTTTTAATCATTTACATTAGATAGGGAACATCAGCAAAACCATATCCTTCTCCTACACCACTATTCTTCTTAAATAAAATTTTATTTTCAAGTAGATTAATATTCTATTTCTTCCATATGCGAAGGTTGGTTAACATCAGATAATTAACAGTAGCAACTACTGGACACCCAATAGACTCGATATTTATTATTATACCTAGTAACCTAAAATATTTAATACCACGGTCTTTCGTTTTCATTTTGCTATTTGATATTCATGGTTGAAACTTCACAAGATAACACCGAGCACTGTACAGTTTACTCCACTGTGTGAAATTACCCCGCTTGATTCTTTTATATAAATTAACTATATATATATATATATATATATATCAGTATATATATATATATATATATATATATATAAAATGCTTTTCTGCCAGTAATTTTCTTTCAAGTGCTGATTGAACGTGAGGGATCTTAAAACTTATAGGCTCCACGTCAAATATCTCCAGTGGTTAGTCCTGCCAACCCTCAAGCCTGAAGTCTGGAAGGGATACAGAAGAAACTGTTACTATGTTGCTATACTTTATTCATTTCCATGCCAACAGGTGTTTCAGGTGTTGATGGATATAGATCAACAGATTATATATATATATAATCTGTTGATCTATATCCATTAACACACACTCGCATATATATAATATATATATATGTATATATATATGTGTGTGTGTATGTAGTGTGTGTATGTATGTATGCACGCAAGTATGTATGTATACAGAATCATTTTTTAATTGCATGCTTTAATTGTAATACTTATGATATAGTAGCGTAGGCGACGTGTAATGTCGCTGACAACATTACTCTGACTCTTTATGACTTGACCTACGTTCAAACATAAAAAAAATGGTTTTGTACGTGTAGCCTATATGAATAACTACTATGAAATATGATAATAAGTTAACTGCTGCCATATATAATAGTTTGCAGGTAACTCTCTCTCTCTCTCTCTCTCTCTCTCTCTCTCTCTCTCTCTCTCTCTCTCTCTCTCTCTCTCCCCGAGTTCGAGTCCCCGGCCGGCTGATGAAGAGTTAGAGGAATTTATTTCAGGTGATAGAAATTCATTTCTCGGTATAATCTGGTTCGGATTCCACAATAAGCTGTAGGTCCCGTTGCTAAGTAACCAATTGGTTCTTAGCCACGTAAAATAAGTCTAAATCTTCGGGCCAGCCCTAGGAGAGCTGTTAATCAGCTCAGTGGTCTAGTAAAACTAAGGTATACTTAACTTCTGTGTGTGTGTGTGTGTGTGTGTGTGTGTCATGCATGAATAATGTACATGCAAAACACTTGGTGAATATGTATCATTTCTATTCTGTACAATATATTTTCCACAATTTTCTAAATACAGAAGGTATACGCATATGCAGATCATTAAATTTTATACGTTCATTACCATTTACTGTATGTATGAATAAAATTTAACGCCAAATTTTTCCCTACCGTATGGTAAACCATATAAATAATATAGGCTCCCCTTTTTAGCTTGACAGTCCTGTTCTCTCTCTCTGCCTCTCTCTCTATCTTATATATATATATATATATATATATATATATATATATATATATATATATATATATATATATATATATATATATATATATATATATATACAAAATGCCTCTTTCAGTGTATCTGTCTGTATACTGCTGACTTAAGCATAATTATGTACCATGTTGTTAGTCGACTAGAGTGGATTGCAGTTACGAGAAGGAGAGAAAGTTTACAGTAAGAGTAATCAGTGTTCCGTCTAATTGTGTATCATATCTAAATGAAAAGCGGGAGGGCCTCACCGAGATAACTCCCACACCAAATAGAAACCGTACACATGGCATTCGCAAGACTGCTCAAGATGGAGTGAGATGACCTTTAGAAAAATAAACTAAGTCACCAAGACGATGACATCTGTGACGTTGTTTACAAACAGCAGGGAAAGGTCTCAAGAATTATGATCTATTCCGATTATGTGACTCGCAGCATCTGGACTATTGTAAGTAAAAATAAATCCCTGGTGGAATAATATATTATTATATCATCGAGTATAAACACACGCAAGAATCCGGGGCACGCCGAATATATCCAGATTCCATCGGTGTGGTCCTCTTGACTTGAACAGTGATTTATGCACTTGGAAGTTAGAATCTTCTTGATGTGTGAATTTTCTTTGTTAGTCTTTCCTATTTCTATTTTAAATCCAGTATTTTAACAGTTTTCTTCTTTTCATCAATTTTTGACTGAGCTCTCCTATACATGGAGTGTGGTTCCATTGTGGATTTATTAAATAGCCCTGTAACTGCTATCGGCTCAAAAGTAAACAAATTTAGGAGCAGAGCAGCAATTTTTGTGTGTTCCTTCAAAACTTCAGCTTGAAGATAAGAAGTACAAGAAACTGTGGAAGAGTTTCCTGAAAGTACAGTAGTATCTGTCAGTAGTGCATTTCATTTGACGCAAATTGTCTATTAAACTATTTGCAAAAGAAATTTGCATCATGCAGTCGGGAAGAGAAAAGAAGAACAAGAAATTGCTTGATGGACAGAGAGGAAAAGATTTCGGAAAGAATTGGCATCACTGTCGATAAATTTTTTAAAGGCTTAATATTTCTGCGATCGACACATAAAACATTCTAAAATTTATATTTTTTTGCCAGCATTAGTGTAAATTATTAATTCATTGTTAGGACTATTAGATAATGACTATTAAGTTTGTTATAAATTAATAAATGAAATGAGATTAAAATGACTGAAACAATAATCTTTCGTTATAATTATTACTACCATTTATTTATTATTATTAGCTGCTTACTCTGAATAATCAGTAACCTCTCGTCATTTTGCCAGGTCGATGCTTGCAATTGCTCCTTACCTGGTAATGGTGTTGGGGCTTGTGTTGTGCGTCAAAACTATTGCTGCATCATCGCTCTTCGCGGATTCGAACACCGTGCCCAGCTCAGGTAAGGCTAACCTCGAGTATTCTTTGTGTGTATATATATATATATATATATATATATATATATATATATATATATATATATATATATATATATATATATATATATATATATATAAACTACTACTGCATCATCGCTCTTCGCAGATTCGAACACCTGCCCAGCTAAGGTAAGGCTAACTTTGAGCATTCTTTGTGTGAATATATATAGCCATACATATATATATATATATATATATATATATATATATATATATATATATATATATAT
>NC_089769.1:16867083-16884583 GCF_040412425.1 Macrobrachium rosenbergii | reverse complement strand
AAATTTCATTTTCGCGCTTGTGGGTTTTACTCAGTATGAGACAGAACGTCCTATTAAGAAGTGTTTGTTACAACAGACGCAAACCTTATCGGAAAATGTGATGGACGTTTGGTTGAAAACTTTACATATGATTTTGTTGCTATTTCGGTGTGTGTGTGTGTACATGTACCTGGTTATAATAGTGTATGCATTCTGTGGTTACAGTTGCAGTTGACTGTTAAAATGTTACGAAAATGCCTTTGTGTAGAGGTTTACAGTTAAAGGTCTTTGAATACAAATATAGTTTACATTACAGTCCAAGGTTTGTGATTACAAGAAAGGAACCGCGCAGCTGAATAAGAATTCCTTGTACAGATACCAAATCATTCATACTGATTCGACAGAACCGTTAGGCTAGCTATGAAGACTTACAATATTGCAGACTGTATAAAAAATGTTACATGAATGTCTACTTCATAGAGTATAATAGAAATTCATTACGGTCTAGATAATACACGACCATCTAAAACGTGTTTTTTTTTTATCGTTTTCGTTATGAGAATCACTAAGGTCGTAGAATGATGAGTAACTGAAATGAAACCCAGTTAATTTTTTGAAGAAAAGTAGTTATTGTTTTGATGGTTGGATGGATGCATGGTATATATTTAGGTATAGGTGGTATTACTGCTGCCATCATCATAATTTTAGTAACAAAGTTATCATAAATGTTGTTATGGTACTATGATGAATGTCAGCCTTTACGATCACATTTTTGGAATATTCTGACCACGCGGATACATATAACATGTATATATATATAAAATGTATATATGCATATATTATACGAGTATATATGTATGTATATTGTACTGTATATATGAATGCTTTTATATATACACTATATGTATATATATATAATTATATATTATATATATATATATATATATATATATATATATATATATATATATATATATATATATATATATATATATATATATATGTGTGTTGTGTGTGTGTGTAATTATGGATGAAAAAGAAAACAACTAAATGCGGGGTGGAGAAGCGGAGAATGAGATTGAGAGCCTTAGTAGACACAAGTGTGAAGATGAAGGAACTCACCACAGAATAACAAAATTAAGATTCAAAATTATGCTGAATCTCTTCTCGAAGATTTCATTGGGATGGGAGGAAAAATCAAGCACTGACCATGACCGTTCATCATAAAGCATGAAAATTAAGTTTTCTCCTGCCTCCGGCATTAATTAATGTGACGTCTCTGAGCTAAGAATAGCAACGTTTACTTGGAAAAATATATTATAGAATTTCAATATGTACAGTACGTTCCTTTTGGGTGTAAGTTATCCACAAGGTATAGTGAATTTTTTTATTAATTCGGATGTTTGTGGCTTATTAAAATATGTACAGGTATATTTATATTTATCTATAATCTATCTGTCTATTTATCTATATGCATATACATACGTATATACAGATATATATACTGTATATGTACAGTATATATATGTATGTATGTATATATAGATACAGATATATATATATATATGTATGTGTGTGTGTATGTATATATACATGCTCTGTATGTGTGTGCGTGCATGTATATGTGTGTGACAATTCTGAGAGTTTTATCCACGAAGTAAAGCACACGTAAATGGCCAAGCATATCATGGTTGACATCTCATGCACTAATTCTTGGACAAATTTTCACAGTCACACACAAGCACACACAAGCACACACATACAAATATAATTATTTTAAGACATTAATGAAGCCGACTTCCAAGCACGTTCGGGTACAGATGAAAAACAGCACAACGACTACAGCTACATTCACAGTAACTGCTAAGCCTTGTTAATGCGTAAATGTGACAGTGAGTTGTTGCGCTGTTTTTTTTTTTTTTTCCTCTTGAGCCATCTTGAGCCATCCGTTATGGGGGATGTGTCTTATAATATTGGGATAATAATTTGTGTTTTTTGTGTTATTGTCTGCTTGATGTTTGTGTGTAAAGCTAAATGTGATGCCATGCTTTCCCAAATCGAGATCTCATATTTTACTCACTGCTATTAACGTTATTCGTTTAACGTCTTTCCTTTCATTTTCTGTACTTGTGATAATCTAAACTCACTTCTCAAATTTCTCGTTGGGCGGAATTTTTCACTGTAAAAGAAAAGATGTTTCGAGCTAATTTGCTACTATATTTCCTTGTCTTAAAAATTCCTCGTCGCGCAAAGCTCGTTGCATTTGTTTCCGGGTGACACGAAGAGCGCGCTCCACAAATACGACTTCTCCAGAGGCAAAGGAGAAAAAATCCAACTCTTGTTTTCAAGATGGAAAAGGACGCTCTGGGTTATGACACCGTGGACTAATTAAGATCATTCGTGATACAATTAGGTATTTTTAACAAATGTAAAGCAACTTATCCCCTTTGTAGCACGATTGTGCCAAAAGTTATGAGCAAATTTTGACGAAACTGTTACCTGAGGTGGGCGTCTTGCTATCAACAGCCGGCAGACTTTGGGAGAGATAGAAATGTGACTTGATGGAAGTAGAAAATTGATGCTTTAGGTGGTGGAATTCTCAACCTTGTCGGAAGTTTGCAGTCTCCCAACGCTTGCTTTCTCTTCTTTATTTAAGGATGTGTGATAAATCTGTTTCTCCAGCCTCTAAAAAGTTATGAGACAATAAAACTTATATTATTGTGACCATTAGATAATTTTCCAACTAGATTTTGGTTGTTTTGTTTGTGTCATTCTCTGGAAGATTGTTCAGCACATAATCAGTTTTTTTATTATTTATACCTATCTGGTATCGAATGGCACTTGGTGAATGCTAATGATAAAATAACACACGCGATAAATCTAATAGTATAGTATTCACTGAAGTGTTATTATCTGTTTACACAGCTTATGGAGCTTCTAGAAGTTATGAGACAGAAGGATATATTTTCTAGATCTAGATTTTGGCCCTGAAACAGCTCCAGTATTTTCTAGTTTAATTTTACTGTTTTTTCGCGTCATTTTTCTCGAAATACAAAGAAAAAATAATGTCCATTGTTAAGTTTGTGAATGAAACAAGAATAAAAGTATAGAAACAATAATAGACACTTTCTCCGTCAGTCATGTGAACTGCCCTTTCAGTCGTTAGTTTCAGCCGTCGGTCAAGAGCAGGGCTTAATCGTGATTGGCTGACCAGTATCATAATATACCTGTCTTGAATCCAGTTATTAAAAGAAAACAGAGTTATCTCTCTCTCTCTCTCTCTCTCTCTCTCTCTCTCTCTCTCTCTCTCTCTCTCTCTCTCTCTCTCATTCCATCTGTCCGTATTTACAGAAGGGCATGCATTACCTCGCTCATGAGCGCTAGCTCCCAGTCACACACACACACACACACACGTATATATACAGATGTATGTATGCATGCGTGTATTATGAATGTATATATGTGACCTCGTCATACCTTTCAAATACGATCAGTGACCCTTTCATTAGCGAGGCAATCGAGAAACTGAAATACTATTCCACTAAAGAGAGGATGGTAATGTGACCGTATGGTGACTGGAACTTCTCAGGGATGTTTTATGTGTATGTGTAAACGTCCGCTAAAATTATCTCCCCCTCTCCCTTGTGTACTGTCTGTCGCCTCGTAATTTTTCTGAGATTGGGGCTGCGGAACACAAGCGTATTTAAATATTTAGTTAATGGCTTTTTTCTCGTACATTTTAGGGGGAGGGGTGCAAACTTATCTGAATTTCTTATATGTACGCTCTCCTCGTTCGTGTAGCGAGAAGGATACTGACTTATTTTAATATTTTATGGATCGTTCTAATAGCAATTTCTGAACGAGGAAAGGGACTTCTTCACGTTTGCGCTAAGGGAGCCGTTTCATAACCATCCTTGGGAGAGAAACGAACTCATTTAAATATATTTTGTGTTGTTTTCTTTGCAACTGCAAAGTTCCTCGTTGGACAAGTCGGTAGAGTTCTCGGCTAGCACTCTGCTCGGCCCGAGTTCAAGTCTCCGGCCGGTCAATGAATAATTAGAGGAGTTTATTCCTGGTGATAGAAATTCATTTCTCGCTTTAATGTGGTTCGGATTCCACAATAAGCTGTAGGTCCCGTTGGTAGGTGACCAGTTGGTTCTTAGCCATGTAAAATAAGTCTAATCCTTTGGGCCAGCCCTAGGAGAGCTGTTAATCAGCTCACTGGTCTGGTTAAACTAAGGCATATTTAACTTTCTTTGCAACTGCAGGGAAGGGATGCCAACCTTTCGTAGATAAATGTATGTATTGAAGATTCCCTGTAATTTGAGATAGAGTAATGAAGTGCATTTAAATATCTGCGCACGTATTCAAGTAACTGTGCATTGTGCTTGCGCTTTTCATCTGTACGTTTTGGGAAATTAACCTTATACTGAATTACCTGAGGCAGACGGAATGGCAAGCGGATGGCCTTATTTACCATAGGCTTGGCTTAAATGGGGGGAAAGAATCGGGAAGGTTGGTTCCTAACCAACAGCAAAGCAAATGACTTTCAAAAGAGTGAATGTCATAGTTCCCATGGAACACTAAAATTTACCTGGTGGTTGCCTTTGCTTTCAGATTAAATTAGGGATGAAGTGGCTTTGCTGGTGGTGGTAAGTGATTAAGTATATAACTTGCCTGTCATTGAAGGAACTTATCAGCTGCCCCGATTAACATAAAAATTTTTTTTAAATGGTAAAAAGATATTTTTTTTTAAATGGTAAAAAGATAATGGTCACTGCTACCTCTTAATATGCTGGGATACTGCAAGAGCAGTGCTATGACCTTTCCTTTTTGAATGATGTCAAACTCAGTTTTTAATATCAGGCAGGTAGATGATCAAGGATACATGTGAGGAATACAAAGATTTCCACATTCTAGTCGTGATAACTATCAATTTGACCTTCAAAAGTCACAACTAAACAGGTAGCGCTGCTCAAAGTAGTAAGAACTAGCGTAGAGTAGCAGCCTTAAGACAGAAGTTCAGAACTACCAACCCAGAATGAAAATTAATGCCATCTAGAAAATACTCAAACACTACAAAATAAACAACTGTGAGGCAGGAAAATGCATTTTGAGCATGCCACCAAAATTAGAAAACTCAGCGGCTGTGGCACTACCTAGGATTTGAGAACTCTGGCTAAAAGATCACCACTCACTGGATGGCAACTAGATGTGGCTATTGTGACGATCCAGACACCATACAATTTGCTTTTGCCTATCTTCTGTACAATTGCTCGTTTATCGCACAAGCTATCTCTTTGTTTAGGTAAGCATACGCCTTTTCTGGAAGAATATGCAGCCCGTAACTGAGTATTCAGCAATTTAGTTCGGAGGTCCTTTTAGTCACACATCAGCGCTGTAACTTGTATGTCGTGTCTTTTTATCTCCTTTCGTATGCCACTGACCTTGACATTTGTGACGGCAGCAGAAGTTTTCACACAGACAATACATCACTTTTTTTGTCTTAGAGGCCGACCAAAATAAAACGCATATTCAGAATGTGGATAGGAGTATACGAGTATTATACTGATGTGTTTCTCCTGCTCTATATTCTCATAGAGAACAGAAAGGTGAAAATGTGAGTGCTAATTATCTGATGTTATTCATTAACATTGAGAGAGAGAGAGAGAGAGAGAGAGAGAGAGAGAGAGAGAGAGAGAAGTGATAATGTGACATATTTTATATTTACATTCTCAAACCGAGAGAGGGAGAGAGTAAACCTGTAAAACATATATTTTATCTTATTCACTTTTTATATGTTGAAGTGAAAGCGAGAGAGAAAGAGGAGATTGATAGTGTGATACTCAAATTGGGAAAGTGTGTTTGTGTGTATGTGTGTGTGTGAGTGTGTGTGTGTGTGTGTGTGTGTGTGTGTGTGTGAGAGAGAGAGAGAGAGAGAGAGAGAGAGAGAGAGAGAGAGAATGCGGTACATTTCAACTTAGTAATTCTCATACTTAGCGTCTTCCCGAGGATGTTCTGCAATTGGAACCTCAAGAGTTCAAGCGAAGATGCAATGCATTACTACCTTAAAACAATACTCTTCGTATTTTAACGATTGACTTATTTATGTATTTATTTATTAATTTGTCAATTAATATTTTCTTTTCTAATAACTGATCTAATCCTTCTGTATTTCTTATTACCTTCTGTTACTTCTCTCAGATGAACGCCATATTCGCTGGAAGCTTGAATTTCAAGTCAGTGGCCCCTGTTGGCTTGGTCCATACGAATATGATTCATCTTCTGAGTAATAATAATAATAATAATAATAATAATAATAATAATAATAATAATAATAATAATAATAATAATAATAATAATAATAATAAAATAATAATAAAAAAGAGAGAGAGAGAGAGAGAGAGAGAGAGAGAGAGAGAGAGAGAGAGGGGAGTGCATAATTGAATGACATGCTTCATTATAGTATACCCTCTCTAACCAATAGACTCTAGACTCGAGTGTGAGGGGTTGGGCGGTGGGTTGGGGGGCACCGCCGGGCTGCGATATCTCATGCCCGATCTTAGAAGCAAAGAGACCGACCGCCAGTGACGCTTACATCGTCCCGCCAGCATAAATAGACAACATAAATAGGCAATAAAAGAAGACACTCGACTATGGGCTTGCAAAACCCCCATTGACTAAATCCCACGAACATACATGTGTTCAAGTGTCTTTGGTTTGTTATGACTGACTTGCAAGGAGGAAAAAAAAAGTACAAGGGAACACGATGATAAAAAGACAAGTTGTAATGTAAACAAGAGTGAGTTGATCTTTTGTTGGTGCGCACCCATGCGAGTTCCCTTGGCGAGCGATCGTATAGGTCAAATTGTGAAAAATATTATTCAGTACTTGAAAGTACCTTTATAAGTGTTAATAAAAAGCTTTGTTAAATAAGGATTTATGAGAAACTGTTTTTTTTTTTTATTTTAGAATCTTATATATCCCTGAGGTGTATTTAATGGGATAAGTGTTAACAGACAAGATGTACAACTAAATGTAAAGTATTTAGGCATTTGATAATCTGTTGTTAAAAACAAATGAGGGGATGGATGGGGACGAAGACAAAAATAAAGGCCATAAACTTCACTTTTTTTTTTCAAGTTCTTTGCATTATATTGATAAATGAAGTGGCAGGATGGGTGTCCATAATGTCGCTGAGAGCTCCATTAATGCGAATGCTGAATCTCGGTGACGTTATATGGACACACATCCGGGGACTTCGTTTAGATGTTGTTTCAGATCTGATCGTAGCAGACGGCGCGTGAAAGCATCTCTAACCATGTACACTTTCACTATTATTATTATTATTATTATTATTATTATTATTATTATTATTATTATTATTATTATTATTATTATTCAAAATGCTGCAGATTTACTAAGAATGGAAAACGGATGGTATTAAACAGATTCAAGTTGCATTTTATTCATAAATACATAGACATGAGAATGCAGATCATGCAGTACGACTGCGACGACTAATGTCCAAAAGCTTACAAAGTAAAGGTGTCTAAAGGACAGAGTAAATGAAAAGAATAAATTTTGTTCTGATAAGTAGGTCGAATGCAGAGAAGTATATAATAATCTATATTGTATTCTGGTGAAGCAAATCAGAACATGTTTTTTATATACAGCAAAAAATTTTATATATTTTATTGACTATTTACTATCGTAAATAGCTTATTAACTATTTACTACAAAGAAGTCGGGTATCAAGCTTCAGGCGGCGTTAAAAATTAGAACACCTAAATAATAGTACTTAATCCTATGTCTTTAATTTCGACGATATCACTTTCCAAAATTAAATTCTATTCACATTGAGGTCACATAAGTAAAGAATGTTAACAGCTATCCATTTTGCTTGCAAATATGAGAGCACAAATGGGATTTAATTTCATCAGTATTTAGGTCACATAGCTTGGAATTCACAAAACCCTCTGTATTCTACAGAATTTCCTATTCAACATTTTGGTCCCAAAGCTGAAAAGTCGAAGTAATGCTCCCAAAGACCGGTGGTTTTGTCTTCCGTTTTTTGTTCTCGGGTCCTTCCCCTTCAGTTCTATTTCGGGGCCAAACAGGGGAAAGGATCCAGTTTCAACTTTTCCCCCAAAAGAGCGAAATGCCGAAATGTAGGTTCCTTTATAACTTGATAAAGAGCGAAAGATCATGAGATTTACGTTGTCTGTGTTGTGTCAGATTTAACTGCTGGCAGGCTCTTTTCATTTCACACATTTTATTATTCATTATGCAATATCTGTTACTGGTGAATGGTCTGAATGGATTCTATTGCTTTTCGGGGTAAAGGCTTTTGAAAATATGTTGCGTGCCCCTCGCTGAACAAAAATGTATAAAAGCTGTATATCTGTATCATGTTTCATTTCTTGCAAAGGAACGGTGGATTGAAAGTATTCATTTGCTTAAAAGAATCAGATTATAAAGACAGCGTAGACTCTATTCAAGCATTTATTTTTTCACTCATTATGAATGGTTACTATGCAAAGAGTATTTAAAAAAAGGAGTCAGATATGTGCAACATGGTTTCAGTTCAAAATATATATTTACTGCTTTTAATTCAGAAGCCAGAAGGAATCAAGAATATCAGAGGCAGAGGACTGACTCCAGAGGAAATGACAACCATCTTAAAAGGCTGGAAGATGGCAAGACTAAGAAAAAAGTGGAAGTAAGACGACATGGCCAAAGCTGGCTTACAGAAGGTGATAAGGTCTGCAAACTGCAAACATTTTATGTTGCAATATCGTCATCAACCTGATCTTTTCCGTGCATGGAAATTCTTTGAAAAGAGACGAATTTTCAAAAATATTTACGACCGTTTCTCATGAGTCACTCATTGCCTTTTTTATTTGCTGTAAATAATGATATATTAGATTTTGATTTATTATAATGATATGTTTCAGTAAAATAATCACTGCCCGAGTGGCGTTTACTTTACAATTTGTCTTATCGTCGTACTTACAGTATACCGATCGCTTTTCTGTGAGGGGGTATAGCATAGCCTTGCGTGCGTTTTTGAATACTCAGTTACATCTCAAAGTTATGGGCTCACTTTGGTAGTAAGTACTTCTCCTTTACTTTTTTACAGACACCGTACAAACAGGTATGGAATGACTGGATATGAGCAGGTGAAGGTTTCGTCACTATTCCAAAAATGGAAAGATCACAAACTGGGATGTGCTAGTGATTGATGGAAATGTGGGTTTACCTGTCGTTGCGCATTATTTTTGTACCTGTTTGTTTATGATGACTGTCAGGACAAGTGATAAAGTAAACTCAGGGGAGGCAGTGATTAATGGGACATGCCTGAAGGAAGGTCTGTTACCAGAATAATAATAATAATAATAATAATAATAATAATAATAATAATAATAATAATAATAATAATAATAGGGAAGGAATGCACCCCGTGATTTTCTCTTTAATTAATCATTTTTCATTTGAAATAAATTTTTGCCATCTTATCTATGCAAACGTGTAAAATTATTTAGGAATATCATAGTGCTAATTTAATTCATAACGTTATTGGGAAATATTTAACCTTAAAATACATAGTGACAAAATCAACAGCAGTAATAATAATGATAACAGATTTGTCATTTTTTCCTGATAGATATGCAATATAGATACTCGTACCCATATGCATACATATATAGATATCTAAGTCTGTACTTTTATGCGCTTATTACTTGACTTCATCCGGCATCTTCCCTATTCCAAACCGCAGGAATACAAGCAAAGGTAATTGGAAAAAAATGTACGGTCTTCAGTCCGTTCAAAATGTGCCTGGGGCGTGCGGAAACTGTTCACTACTCGAACATCGTCGTTGTTAGGAAGGTTAAAGTAGATAAATCAGTTGCGGCTAACCTGTGGTAAAAGCGGCAAGGCATATATGAATGCTGATAGTACGGTAAACGATATAGAGGGAGGAATGTACGATGGATTTTCTTTGTGAATTTTCTTTGGTTTTGAGTTGAAAACTGTGAACAAAAGTTTCAGTATATAGCAATAAAAGTCTTACAGATTGTTTTAGTTGTTAAAAGACAATCGTAAGTAAGATAAAATAGTAAGATTTATTATGTGCAACATAAGTGTATAAACAATTAAGTGTAAAGCATTAATAATTAATATGGTAGTCGATAGTAAATAATAATTAAAACAAAATTCACAATTACTTTGTACAGTCGAAATATCAGTCGTACTCAGCGACGATGATCAAGAAGCTGTTATTATATTTGGAAGCCCCTTTGAATGTCTGTCGGTCTGTCTGAAAGCTGACGAATGAATTTTACTTTGTCAAAAGATACATCAAGTGTCCTCCTCGAGATGATTAACTTTGAGAGCAATTAGCCGAAGGTCAAAGGTCAAGATCTCAGAATTTGACGCTTTAAATGGTTTGTAGCAGGCCACACGTTTGTGGTGTTTATTTTATATTTTTAAGTTACGTTTAATTCCAAAATAATTAGATTTACCACGGTCAGAGGTCGTGATCACCGATCTTCCACAGTTTAAATGGTTCGTGGCCAGCAACGCATTTCATGCTCATTTAACATATTCATAAATAATAACAGCAATCTCTAAATAATCAAGTTCAACGAGTTTGTCAGTGATAGGTCGAGGGACAAGATTTCGCAACAGCTTATAAGTATGCCGTAATACGAGCTCACCTAAGCTTGAAAGTGATAAGAGGTTCATTGTAACAGTGATGAATATTCTTGGCAGAGCTAAGCCCTCTAACTTGAATGATTGCTCTGATTTATTTGGATGGCCCTTTCACTTTGCCTTGGAATAATATCCTTGCTCCATTTTTCGTGAATTTTATAATCTCCATCTTTCAAGAGGCAATTCCAACCCTTCCACTTTTTTTTATAGCTCCTCTTTTTTTCGTGAAGACTGTTTTAGGGAAAGGATCAGGTTCTCGTCCCTTAGGCCTTAAAAGAGGGTGATAGGTGAGAAAACTCGTGAGATATTAGATTGATGTTAGTGATACAACTTGTGTTAGCAAGAGCTGTTGAGTGGTACTAGATATATATATGGTTAGGGGGACCTGGATGCTCTTGTCTGTGGCAGGGAAAAGGGATAAATGAGCGGGGAGTAAATATTCAGGATATGAAAGAAAAAGGATGTCATAGGGTATGAATGGTGTTGAAAAATCTTCATTGTGTCTTGTCATGTTTTAATGTTTTATTTCCCACTTCTTACCTGAAAATGGTCTTCAAATAATTGTTGGGGATGGGGGGTGGGAGGTGGAGGGGGCTTGTTTGATTGTGGCTATAGAGTACGAGGTTTTTGCATTAGATAGTCTCTTGGTATACATTTGTTTGCTTGTTTATTGTTTAAATAGTATATATAGAATTTCATCCACTCCCCTTACGAAATCATTTGCAGTAAATCTGCAAGTAGTATACATTGTTAATGAAAACAAAATGAATGAGTTCTTCCAGGAATCTACGGGTTGCACTGGAACAGGTACAAGAGATATCAGTAAGAGATACTGATAGAGATATCTGTTTAATTATTTTCTAAAGTTAATGCTTTACTCTGTGTATCTGTTTTATGAAAACATTTTTCACGCACTTATGAAAGGGTCAACTATTGGTAACATTTGCTATCGTATGAATTTGCCAGAGAGAGAGAGAGAGAGAGAGAGAGAGAGAGAGAGAGAGAGAGGCTGTCCTCGTCAAGCTCAATGCAACTCGAAATATCAATTCTTGACGACTTAACGGCCCGTGTAAGCATTGCACCCGTTATCACCATCCATTATCACAGAGTGAGGTTCTCCAGCGCCTGCATTTCCATCGTTATTGACAGGTGACAATCAGTTGATATTTTCCTCCAAGACTGACGTCACGAGCTGACCAAGTGGTTATGAGGGAGATTCTTAATCTGTATAACTTGCTTACGACAGATACTTTATACTATGTATAAGCAATTACTTTTAGTTAAAACATGCAAAAAAAGGAAAAATATTAAACCCTATAATTTTTTTAAATAAATGTTTTCCTGTGTTATGTTAATTGCACAGAATTACTGCAATTTTTGTAAATGTCTTAGAATGAAATTTTGTTTCCATTTTTAAATATATTGCACGTGTGAGTGGTATCTTTCCATGTATATTCAGCAATATTGAACTCTTCTCTGAAAAATGAAACTTAATGAAAACTATTTCAGGGCTTTATTGGGCCTTTATATAATAAGAGAACCCAGGACTGAGCAACCACATTTTATTAAATTTGTTAAGAACAAAGACTCTATGTTATATGGTCTTGTTATAAAGGTAGGTTTTTTGTGATTCTGTAGATTTATATAACCATAGGGAGTTGGGGATTTGGTAACATGTACACGTTCGCTACAGGGCAGCCGATCGAGGCTACGTTCTACCCCACCGCCAAATCAAAGTCCTTCAAAGAAGGCACCGTGCTTACCTCATATAAAAATGGGAAAAAATGCACGTTAAAAACGAAGAAGAAGATCTTATGTTTAATCTCTGATATACTGTCACATTTCTTAATTATAATCCCTGTGTGATTTTAAGCCAAGGTCCCTAGGAAGGTTAACTTGAAGCTTCGAAGTGAACAAACAGAAAAACATCCACTAGACCCACATTTCAGTTCCTATTTAAGGGAGGACCATAGGAATCAAAGACCTGAAGAATGAATAATGAAAAAAAGTATGTTCCTGCCCCTTTCATGAGACTAGGACCGCCACTTGAAACAGAAAGCTATAATTATGAGAGATTAGAAGAGATAAAAAGAGCGAAGAACAAGAGAGTTGTTTATAATCCATGAGAGAGCTATGAGCTGAGTTCCCGAAAGAGAGAATGCCATAGAAATTGGGGAACCAAGGTAATTCAGTAGGCTGTCTTGAGAAGGTAAGAAACAGCAACGGGGCCGACCAATTCGGCATTTTTCCGAGATACAACCGAGTGCCGGAGCCTTTCCCTGAGAAAAGCGGGACGCCATATCTTAAAAACTAACCATAGAGTTTTCTTGAAAATAATACAGAATTCTCTTGAAAATAATCTCATTATGTTTCCCACACCCAAATTACTAGAGTAATCATTAATGTAACTTAACCTAACCCAACCTAACCTAACCTAACCTAGGGCACGACAAAAAAACCGGGTGCAATACTAGCATACATCTCATGAATTCACATCTGATGTCTTGCGTCAGCCGAGTTGATCTTCACTGGTTTTATAACATTTAAAAAAAAATAGGCGTGCTTTAGTTTCTTTCTTATTCATTTATTTTTCTGTCTTCCCTTAACGAGAATGAGCTAGACTGACCTCTCTTGCCAGTCTCGGTTTCGTCAGTATCTGAAAAGATTTTGTAATTTCATGCGCCTTCATTTTGCTTAGATTAACAATATGATAGGTTAGTTGATAAAAAACTGAATGATTTAAGGAAAGCAATTCGTTACCCGATCTGTGAATAAGATATATAAACAAATAAAATGTAATTAGTCATTTAACTGATGAATAAGTATATTTGTCCGTTAATTAATCAATACTCGTAGTCACATACTGAGAACTTCCATTTATGGTCCAATAATGTTTATTATTTTTTATATATTTTTATTTATTTATTTATACTTTAATTATCTGAAAGTAAGTCAGATCATAATAATCTCTTGCTATAGCCTTTACAGAGACGCCTCAGAGGGCAGGAGGCTGGAAAAGGCCTTTGATATATTGACACGGGTCGGTAACTTTTGCAGAGACGTGGCACGCTTTTTTTTTTATTGTTAACCCTCTTCCGGGATAATACCCCTTTTTATACTTTTTTTTTTTCTTACAAATATATTTTATTAGGTATTAGTTCTTAGTTGTTAATTAGCATTTGTTGGTAATCGGAATAATTTTATCTAATTGTTGATTTTTATGATTGCTTATGTTTGATCATTAGCATCAGGCATCGATATTTGTATTTGCCTTCGTATTTCGAGTTTCTGTAGACATGCAAACGCACACACTCCTATGCACACTCGTATACACGTTTACTCTACTGATGAGAGGCCGTATTTATTTTCTTTTAATCTTGCATTCTTATTCCGCAAACTTACCGTATATGCGGACCAGTGGTGAAAGAGGCCGGATGAGCGGCAGCTCGTCTAAACAGGAAGCTTATTACCCATAAACCGCTGTTTTTACATAGAGCAAAAGAATATGACTGCACTTGCATTTCATTGCATTGAAATTCTTAATCTCGACGCAAGGGTTTCTGAAAGTCTATCATATATGTCAAATGTGGCCTCTCTTTTTTTTTCCGTATTCAGAACCAAGTATATCTTTTACTTTTACCTATTTCTTATACCTCTCTTTTTCCATATATATATATATATATATATATATATATATATATATATATATATATATATATATATATATATATATAATCTTCAAAGCTGTTGCATAGGTTCTGGATGCTTTCCCCGTTACCCAGATATGTATGGATTGTTGGTAGTGTTTCATTTTGAAGCTGGTGGGAATTGTTCAGTGAGACTCTTGAGTTAAAATTGGAGAAATTGGGTTAATAAACGATCTGATGAGGATTACAGAAATGCACCTTTATTGATTTATTCAGTTGCCTGGACTTCGTCAGTTTTGATATTCGTTGTGTAGCTAGCTTGAATTTTAGTCTTATATATTTTGAAATTTCCCGTTCTCTACATTGTGATAGCCAGCACTGAATTCTTTAGTGAATCTTAAATGGTTTCGTTGCCTTAAAACATTCGCTTGTTGTGTCTGAGATGTGGTTAGTACGAATTCATTTTCCACATTTTTACAAAGTTATTCTTGCCAGTTCCATGGCTATTGTCACAGCAAGGTCATTCTCTGGCAGTTGTAGATGGAAAGGCCTGTACCGGGATCTCTGCTGAAGACCATATATTATGAAGAGCTCTGGGGGAGAGGACACTGCCCGAAGCCGAGGGTAAATCGTTAAGAACTGGACACTCCGTCATCGGTGTTCTTGAACCTTACCTTTCTCTCATGGATTTAACCAGTGAGCAGTTTTCCGTGCAGCACCTTGGATTTAAGTCCGTTGTGCCACACCTCGCCAAAGGCTTTCCATTTGACTCGGTGCAATCCATTTGAGCGTTGTTGATTTGTTGTGACGTTGTCGATTCTTATCCTGAAGAAGCATTTCTTTCCTGCAGGATTAGAATCGACAACGCCACAATAAATCAACAAAGCTCAAATGGATTGCATCGAGTCATATTTACTTGATTTACTCATCAGTGTATGATTGCAATATTTGTGAAACGATTTTTTTTTTCATAATCTGTAAACTGATAACTAAATAAGAAAAGATCATTTTGGAAACATTACTGTCTTCTAATTTTGTTTTCGTTGCAAGCAAAACTGAGACAACATAATGTATTCCAAATCTGGCTCATCGCCAACAGGCCGTAAATGAAAAAATGATCACCAGCGATGGGAAAATATTCATGGCATATATTTTGGGCAATGCATCGCTGAAAAGATACGTTGTTCATTAGGGATAATTAGCTGAATCCAGTACTTGGCTTTACAGCCTGATTTTATTTTTTTTCTTTATTACTTTTTTGAAGCGTGGCCTTGTGGGGCAAATAACAGGCATGGAATTTATACGGGTAATGAGATTTTTATGCTCGTCAGCATGGAGACTTTAATTTAGCCGTTTGAACGCGCGCACGCAAACCATCCAGGATTGAAGGGCGATCTAAAATTTCTTTGATTAAGTGAATAGCACTTATAAGCATACACAGACACACGCAGACATATATGCATATATATATATATATGCATATATATATATAAATATATATATATATAAATATATATTTATATATTTATATATATATACACATACATTATATGCATATACAGTATACTGTACAGTATGTATGTATGTATGTATATATATATATATATATATATATATATATATATGTATATATGTATATATGTATGTAAGTATTTATTTATGTATATATAAATGTTTATTAGTTTTATATGTGCTATACTTTTCATCTTAGAGGACAATAGCATTCATTATGCTATTGTCGTCAGCGTACATACACACAGCTATATGTATACCGTATATATACATATATATATATATATATGCATATACATCTATCTGTATATCTCTGTCTATATATATATATATATATATATATATATATATATATATAGGGTGTCCATAAATTCTCTTTACAACTTAGGAAATATATTACAAAAGCAAATGAATAGACAAATATGTGGAAATTATTAAAAAATGAGTGCTTGAGATCAGTGATGTCCCGTGTCTTCGTTCGATACACGACATCTTCAACATAACCCCATAGAAAGAAGTTCCAGCGGAGTGATATCTTGTGAACGAGGTGGCCAGGGAATTGGGCCATCCCCTCCAATCCACTGGTCTGGAAATGTTTGATTTAGGAACCCGTGAACATGCAGTCCCCAAATTAGTGGTTCACCATCTTGTTGGGAAATGATGATTGTTTGAAGGTCATGTAGTTGTGGTGTCACATATTCAGTAAAAAGGTTAAGTTAAACATCTGCAGTAATTGATGTCTCACTGAAGAAAGATGGCGCAGTGATTCGATTGCACATGATCCCACACCACACATTCACCTTTGGACTATCTCGGTGGAGTTCCCAAGTCACATGGGGATGTTCTGATCCCCAGATTCTCACGTTGTGTGTTCAGCTTCCCTGAAACATGAAAGGTTGCCTCATCACTAAAACAAACTCGGTTGAGGAACGTTTCGTCCTCAGAAATTCGTTCCAGCATGGTAACTGCAAACTCTTTTCGTCTTGGTTTATCATTTGGCTCGAGTGCCTGTATGAGTTGCACTTTGTAAGTGTGCAAACGCAAGTTCTTGTGTAGGACTTTGTGCATTGTTGAACGTGGTAGCTGTAAGTGTCTGGCAACAGTGCGGATTGACTTTGTAGGAGAACGATCAAAGGCTTGTCTTACACGATCGATGTTTGCCACTTCTCCCTTTATCCAACACTGTCCTTGTCTCCATAAATTTCTTGTGCCATGCACGAATCGACGGATGTGACGGTGGATCTCTTCCTTACTCAGTTCTGTAGTTTCGCTGAGTTGGCGTTCCCGATTTTGTTTCAATAAACCATGACACACATTGTGACTTTTCTTGAGGAGTAGTCATTTTTTAGAGTTTCATTTAACGGTACCTCTTTCATCAACAGGGTACCTGAAATACACAAATGCAATGTTATTAAAAACTTTGATAATTGCTGAGTACATGGAACAGATCTGATTAAGATGTCTCATCAGTGGCTTTTGTAATATATTTTTTAAATTGTAAAGAGACTTTATGGACACCCTATATATATAAATATATATATGTACATATACATATGCATACATATATATATATATATATATATATATATACACTTTATGGATATATATATATATACAATGTATATATATACACTTTTATGGACATA
>NC_089769.1:16807083-16862083 GCF_040412425.1 Macrobrachium rosenbergii | reverse complement strand
CAGAACAACTTAGGGTCAGTCAGTCTACTATTTTAACAATAGGAACTATATATTTAACATACTGGTGAAGATGATGTTACAGAACAGACCCATATATGTATATATATATATATATATATATATATATATATATATATATATATATATATATATATATATATATATATATATATATATTATATATATATATATATATATATATATATATATATATATATATATTTATAAATTGTGTGTTGATGATTTCTATATATATATATATATATATTTATATATATATATATATATATATATATATATATATATATATAAATATATATATATATAAATATAAATATGTATTTATATATATATATATATATATTATATTATATATTCATACATAGACATGCATGCATTCAAATTCAAATGTCTGTAAATATATGTGTATATATATATATATATATATATATATATATATATATATATATATATATATATATATATTATATGTATATATATGTGTATGTGCGTAAATATACACATAAGCGAGATAGAGTATAAACGGTGAAATAATTGGCAGTGAGGCATAATCAACGCCCACACATTGATCTCTCTGTCATCACTGTCTTCATTTAGTATCTTGCCGCCAAAGTAGCCAGTATTTCGCTAAATTGGCGGTTATTGGAGGAGCGTATGTTTGCGCCTTTGTGGCATCACTTCCGCCAACGCGTGTGACTTCGGTTTTGCGTCAACTAAAGGAAGATAATGACCACACGCTGCAATCTTCGGTGGCAAGATGCTCGAGTGTTTGAGAAAAGTTGCGAAAACATTTATGCATATTTAGTGACGTTTGCGACGTAATTACCCCCTGTATAGTTATCATTTATGCGTTTATTTGTGTTTTTGTTGTTTCTTACTTTTACCTCTATTTTTACTCGACTAAATTTCTCTAGCCTCCATTTATCTGTTTCTGTGCTTGTGAGCATTTTGCCTTGGTGACTAAACACCTGAAACTGTTTCAGATCGCTTGAGCGAACCGTGTCTCGAACCATAATGAACTCTGAAGCGGTATGGACTACCAGTTCTTTTTTCTCTCTTTCTTTTTTTCCCAAAATGAAAAGCTATAAATTTCGCTTCCGTTATAATTACGTTCTAGAGCCGGCATAAAAATGGACTCACAACGTGAAATATTTGGGAACCTTTGCTTCCCAATTATTTCGGGGCGGCTGACACGGCCGGAGGGGCAGAGAGAGAGAGAGAGAGAGAGAGAGAGAGAGAGAGAGCTTTTAATTGGGGAGTCTGTTTATCGAGTTGCACTTTTCGGGGCTACGGGATTAGCACTGGGCCAGATATTCAAATTCTGGCATCCAATAATGACACTAGAGGGAGGCGCCGGTGTTGTGAGAGAGAGAGAGAGAGAGAGAGAGAGAGAGAGGTATCTCTATGATAATGGTCATATGGGAGTTCGATTCACAACACACTCACACAAGGGATATGTGAATTTTATCTTAAGATGTCCATTGGTTGTAGATCTGGAGTTAGGATAAAGAACTGATAGTTTTACCTCTCTCTCTCTCTCTCTCTCTCTCTCTCTCTCTCTCTCTCTCTCTCTCTCTCGTCAGTTCCTCGTTGGACGAGTCGGTAGAGTTCTCGGCTAGCACTCTGCTAGGCCAGAGTTCGAGTCTCCGGCCGGCCAATGAAAAATTAGAGGACTTTATTTTTGGTGATAGAAATTCATTTCTCGCTATAATGTGGTTCGGATTATACAATAAGCTGTAGGTTCCGTTGCTAGGTAACCAATTGGTTCTTAGCTACGTAAAATAAGTATAATCCTTCGGGCCAGCCCTAGGAGAGCTGTTAATCAGCTCAGTGGTCTGGTTAAACTAAGGTATACTTAACTTCTCTCTCTCGTCAGGATAAAATATTTATAGTTCTCTCTCTCTCTCTCTCTCTCTCTCTCTCTCTCTCTCTCTCTTAGGAGTTCTTGTGAACTTTTACGGTCTGTCTGTCTGCTTCCTCAAGAATGCTAAATGAGAACGCGCCCTACCGTCACACTGCGAGATACATCTCGATAAAATAACGACCAATATACAAACTTTCTTTTCATTTCCTTCAGCAAAGAGCCGACGAGCAGATTGCCACAAACATCCGCTGGTTTATTCCCTTCTTGTTGGCGCAGCTGCAAGACTAAAAGCACGCACCTGCAAGCAAACTTTGCTTGGTACAAGCAAGCATACACAATTGATAAGGTTTTCTCAGTGAGTAAAATCTTCTCGCATAGGTATATTTGGTATAATATATGCTTTCATTAATTATGATATATTTGGGCGACGCCCGGCGCTCAAAAAAGATTAATTTATTCATCTTTATGTTTTTGTTATTCGTCATTATCATCTCCCTCCCTCCCTCCATCCTTCTCCACCCCTTGGATATGTACCTTTTCCTTTCAGTGTCCCATTAATTTGCTTTTTACCATGTTGACACCATGTCTGAATAATTTTTCTTCTCGTCCTCATTCATTATCATCATCATCATCTTCTCGCATGTTTTCCTTTCTGTCTTTCCGCACGTTGCTCTGTTTTATTTCATCGTTACTCACTTTCGATCTGTGAAACTGGAAGACATGAGCACGGGCGGAAGGACTGTCTACCCCTTCAGGAACCCAAAGTGGCCAGTACCTTCAGTAGCATTCAGAAAGAGAACACGGGGATGAGAGACGAAATCAGGAGCAAAAAAAAAAAAAAAAAGTTGACAGATTTACGTGGGCCATTCGGCAGTTTTTATTTTCTGAATAATTTTCGAAGGCAATTTTCGCAAAGTCTCTCTACCATGGCCTTCCACATTCTTGGGTTTGAGTTTCTTTGCTTGAGAAAAACTTATTCCTTTTGTCGATTATTAATTAATTATTTAATTAGGTATTCTCACCACGCTTTTTATAAATTATTGTTTCCTTTACTGATGCGTGTTCATCTTCATTGTCCAGTTCTTTACGCTTTCAACTTGGGACAGTCTGCTGCGTATTTTTGGCTTTGGCAGCATTTTTGGCAATTGCGAATAGAAACAAAATGCAATGAAAATAATGTTGTTCGAGTGAAAGGTACCGCCGAATGTAGTCGCAGAATGCACCAAGTCAGTAGAAATGTAGGGCACGACATATTGCGATATAAATCTTTCAGAATTTTGAACGTGCCATTTCCCGTTCATATTCATATTCATGTCGCACTCGCTATATGTCCTAGCGTAGACAAAGACAGGGATTAACTTGTGAGTAGGAGCTGAGACTTTTGTATGAAAAATTATTTACCTTCTCCTCTCCTGAATATTCATTCATGTTGGGATGTCTTGTTAAGAAAGATGGACGCCTCTTTTGTCTCTTGTCATAAATGCATTCGTGGTTATAATATGCATGTACAAAAACAAACACACTATATATATATATATATATATATATATATATATATATATATGCGTACATTTATGAGTATATTGTGCATGTATAAACTCACACACACATGTATTATATATATATATATATATATATATATATATATATATATATATATATATATATATATATATATGGTATATGTGTGTGTGTGTATATATATAGAGAGAGAGAGAGAGAGAGAGAGATAGAGAGAGAGAGAGAGAGAGAGAGCGAGAGAGTGTATGTTTCACTCAAAGATGCAGACTAGTAAAAAGTACGTAATACCTGTAGAAATGAGATCGCAAGAAAAACGTGTAAAGACAGCATTTGGAAGGATTATATAAAGTGTAAATACGAATTGGTGTATGTGAATTCTAATGAGCCGTGAAAAAAGAAAGAATGTCATTAAAAGTCAGAGGAGGAAGGCAAAAAGAAGAAAAAGAAGTGATAGGGAAGGATTCAAGAATAGTGAGGAGATTTGATGGAAGACGGTTTGGGAAGATTAGTCATTAAGATTTGTGTTGGAGTAAGGTAGACAAGAGGAAAACTTAGTTTTGGCAGTTTAGATTTTACACATATCACAAAATACTCTTAATTTATTTTCATCTTCGCAAATTTTGTTGGGATTTTTATAATTTTTAGTTTTCTGTAAAAGAAAACTATTGTGTCCGCTTCGTCTGTCCGTCCGCCCTCAGACCTTAAAAACTACTGAGGGTAGAGGGCTGCAAATTGGTATGTTGATCATCCACCCTCCAATTATCAAATATATCAAATTGCAGCCTTCTAGCCTCAGCAGTTTTTATTTTATTTAGTGTTAAAGTTAGCCATAATTCGTGCATCTGGCAACGATATAGGACAGGCCACCACTGGCCCGTGGTTAAAGTTTCATGGGCCGCGGCTCATACATCATTATACCGAGACCACCGAAAGATAGATCTATTTTCGGTGGCCTTGATTATACGGTGTACAGAAAACTCGATTGCGCCGAAGAAACTTTGGCGCGCAATTTTTACTTGTTTTGTTATGTCGCTTGTTATCTGTTTCTTGTCACTTATTCCAAAAATTATCTCTCTATTTTGTGGAGGGTTCCTTAGCAAGTTAATGGCGTTTTGTAGCTTGTTATTCGGTAAAAAATTTTGCACATCATAAATGATATATACATACATATGTACATACATATATATTGTTACATTTGAGGCTGGTTGGAAGAATGAAAATGGATTTTTTTTATTAGCTGCCATAAAGGCCAACACGCAGCGCTCAGAATGTAAGCGATAAATGTAATGAATAAACGGAATTATCTTGATATCACATCTAAGTAAACAGAGAAGTGAAGGTCGCCTTGGTAAATTATAACCAGTAAATGCATTAAACTGAATTTATTTACAAATGGAGCAATCAGGAAATTAATATGAAAGGGCTGACTGAGCAGCAGCAAGCACATATAAGGTGCAATAAAAGCTAGACACTGCATAGCAAGTCGCTGAATCTGAAAAGGCTACAGCCCTGAAATAGTTCAACACTAATAACTTTACAGCGGACTGGTTAAACGATTTTTGGTGGTTAATGCAACTGGATCACTAAGGGGGGGAACTGTGTCTAGTGGCCCTGGACTGCGTAATTAGAAGACTCTGGCACTTGGCAGGATGGCAGTTAAACGTCTAAGCTATTTTGGTTCACAAGGCAGGGGCAGACCACTCGAAGAGCTAGATAACAGGGTTCTGGAAGAGAATTCCAGGTTAGCATTCAACTCAAATGATTTTCCCTCACATGAAATTACTCATGCATGATGGAGGAATTGATCAATTAGATTTGATCAGCACATGGTAACACTATGGTGGGAATGCTCTAACTGTTATCACTGAACTAATTTAATTTGAGCTTGGGACAAGTTATGAGGGGCAAATGGGTTTGCTAAGGCTGATTGAACAAAGGGGCTTTGTTTAGGAGAATGAAAAGTTGGAAGTACTGAAAATGGAGAGAAATTCACGAGAAGAGAAAGAACTGGCATTAGATTGCAATTTCAAGACGTACCTTACTTCATCTGTGCATGGAGCTCGTTTGCAAAAGACAAATTTCGGCCACAGGAGTCTCGAGATCCATGCCAGCGTGAAGAGGAAGGTGGACCGCACCGACTTGATGCATTTGTGTTCTGTGACGGAGTGCGTGTCAGTGGTGGGGTTGCGAGCTCCTCTCATTCCATTTTTAGGTTTGGGCACAGGAAATCGGTTGATCTGAAAGCAATCAACAGCCAGCCAAAGTTCGAACAGCCCACTTACGGCCCTGACTGGTCTTTTTGTCCCTAACGGCTATCTAACCCCCCCACACATCGTACGATGCTGGGGCTAAGAGGTCGATATGTTTTCCCCCAAATCAGGTGTTATTGGGGGGCCCATAGGTTCACTCCCCCTTAGTGGAGTCTCCTCCAGCCACCATTAAATTTTATTTTCTAGCTAACGGGCTGAAGGACGAATTTGATAGATATGTGAATATATATATATATATATATATATATATATATATATATATATATATATATATATATATATATATATATATATGTGTGTGTGTGTGTGTGTGTGTGTGTGTTTTTAAACCTTGCCTTTGGCAGTTTTCTTAAACCTTTCGATACTCTTAGTATTGTAAGGATTGATCAAAGTGGGAAGTAAATGAAGAAACTATTCATTCCTGAAAGAGACGTTTATCTCAGTTCTAGTAAAATGCGTCCGAGTTTGACAGTCACATGTATGTAAAAACTGAAATGGACTACCACTCTTCACAGTGAAAGGATTTACTGCAGCCTCACACTTACTCAGCAGGCGAGAGTGCGAAATCCATCTGGAATATTGTTAGTTTTTCATAGGGTGCCCGTTGACATTCAATGCAGGCTTAATGATTAAGAAAGAAAACCCACATCACGCGAACATGAGTAATTTCATTGTTATTATTATTATTCAGATGATGAACCCTATTCATATGGAACCAACCCACAGGGGCCATTTGCTTGAAATTCAAGCTTCCAAAGAATATGGTGTTTATTTGAAAGAAGTAATAGAAGACAATAGGAAATACAGAAAGAAGCGCTCAGTTATTAGAAAAGAAAAAATAAGTAAAAAATTAATAAATAAATAGATAAAAATGTAAATAAATTATTAAAATTTACTTACATAGAACTTTTGAAATTGAACTTTTGAAGTTCCAGTTGCGCAACATCCTCAGGGAGACTGTTCCACACTCCAACTGCGTGAGGAGTAAAGGATCTCTGGAACTAAAATAATAATAATGATAATGCGGAAGGTCTGCCCCCATTCTTTGTTCTTTTACTCAGTGATCTTTCTTTTCCTTGAGTTTCAGGAGTAATACGCTACAAGTTCTCAGCCGTTGGCTGGTTTGAATCTATCGTGCTCAAATCAAAGGAGTGAAAGGCAGCCTCTCCCACCTAGACTGGCGCTGTTAGTTGGCTGTTTCTTTTTATGGAAATTCTCAAAAGAAGAGCTTTGCCCGGTGTAATTTGGTCTTTTAAACATTTTGAGGACTAGTTTTAAGCTCGATTAATCATAACACTACTATTTTTTAGCTCAATAGCAAATTTTAGGAATGGTCTTGTTATGAAGCTACAGATTTATTGATATGCAGTGTATATAGAAGTAAATTGCTGATCTTTCTTAGCAATGAAGTACACTAGTGAGGAAGATTTCGTTTGAATTTTTCACGAACATCAATTTGTATGCCAGTATCCTTAACATCAAAGATACTTGGCTCTGCGCGCCATATTTTAGCAATTTCCGAGACCTTAATTTATCACCGCCAGTACTATTTCTCCTGTTGGCTTTTACAGAGATTTAGAAATTATTAATACTATTCTTACAGAGCAAGTTAATCAGCTTAGCGTCGAAGTAAACAAGTTCATCGGCCCTTGCATAAAAAGGTGTGAACTATAAATTTACTTCGAACTTTACTATTTTAAACTGTGTGTTTGTTTACTTAAATGGACGTTGAATATTATCAGCTGGCGGTTGGTATGAAGCTGCATAAAAATGACAGGTGATTAGTTTAGTATGAAGGTACTTGAGGTTTTGCGTGCTCCAGTCTGAGACTTTAGGACTCTATTTATCCTTCTTGTTACGTCAGTTATTTATAAATAGTAGTTGAATGCAGTTATATAAATATAATAAAAAGAATAATTTGTGAGGTAATGCATGTATAATTAGAAAGTTGTTCAGTGTTGTTCGCCTCAGTATATTTACGGAACTTGATTTATTTCAGTCTGGTTTAAGAGAACAACATTGTTAGAGTAGGAAATTTTAGCCTAGTATTAATAAAGTTTAGCTTTTATATTTGCTCATGATCTTACAGCAATAAGAAATTTTATTGCCTCAGTAATATAAAGTTGGTATTTTACTGCAACATCAGAGGAATAAAAACTTTCGTAGGTTAATGTTTCGATCTCCATTCGGTAGTTGTCCACAGTCTTCCAAAACAATGATAATTGTACTCATTAATAAAATTTGTTCGTGTTAATTGACAGAATAATGAAACTGACACATACTCATATTCTAGGGATTAACATTCACATGTCCTAAATCCCTGTCATTAAGTGGAGTTGTGCCTTGCCAGGAGTTAATGAAAACTTAGAATATTTAATAAGATTTTAGCATCAAACATTTTTACATTAATTTGATTTTCTTCTTGATATAATATGTAGTGTCTTTTCCATTTTCTCTCTTCTTGAAATTCTGTCATCACGGTACCGTGCCGAATTTTCCGTTCCTCCTTAACCAAGAGTAATTTTGTCTTTCCTGGTGATAAACCCTGACAAATCCTGCTGCATCCTGGGAGGAACGAGAGAGTAACGAGTCTCGAAAGTCATTAGGAGAAGCATTTCCGAGTTCATTGCATTACCAACTTACTTGATTGCGTCTCATTGCAAAAAAAATGAGGATGAACTTCTGTTCTTATTGTGATAACAAAACATCTGGTTTCTTCAGTTGCAGTGTTTATGCGTTTGGTGTGAGTTATCACGCATTCGAATTTTAATCCGTGTCGGTGTTCTTGTAATAGTTGTTATTGTAGCTTATAAATATGACTTATATGAATTCATATTTTTTCCTCTAATGTATAAATATACCAAGAACCCCAAGTTCTCTGTTCAAAACTGCTCCATTGTAGACTGTTTATTCATTCATGCACAGCAAATAATACATATTTAGTAGATATTTTTTTTATTACTAAGTAAATTCATTTAGTTGGTAAGTAGTTGGCAAGGATTTCATTCTCTGGAGTTGAAAACCTTGAAATGTGAAAATTATATCGAATAGATTGGTGAAAAGGAAAAAAATAATTAATTTACGCATAATATGTTTTCTTACGGGGAAAAGCTGACAGGATGATGCTTACAAGAGTTGTGGAGTGATAGACTCATATTTGTTCCTGTGCTTTTCAAATTCCAAAAGAGAGAAAGATAGTTGACAAGGAGGAGGGAGCTTAAACTTTGTCCTTGTGTGGTGCTAAACTATTATTATTATTATTATTATTATTATTATTATTATTATTATTATTATTATTATTATTATTATTATTGTTGTTATAAAAAAGAATGGCCGTTTGGATGCCGGTGAATTTTTGTTGCAGTTTTTCAGTATCTTGAATCAGTTTCTTTATAGCAGTAGGTAAATTATATAACAGCCTTCCAAAGTTCATTTATTATTATTATTATTATTATTATTATTATTATTATTATTATTATTATTATTATTATTATTATTATTCTCGCTGTGATCATGGCATTATGTAAATTGACAATATGGTAAGCCAGCACGAAAAAATTTGATTTGATCTTTGAGTTTGTTTGAAATGAAATTGCCTGCGTTTTACATTTGGTGCGATATAATATTCTATGTTTTCGTAAATGAAAGCACTTTTACTTCGCAAACTTCTTACTTTTAAAATTGTTTTACTTACTGTTTCTATTTTCTCTTTACTAACAAATAGGTGTTCGACTCAAAGTAAGCTTCCTTAGTAACTTACTTGCCCTTATGGCTTTTACATGATAAAACGCGCGGTATATAAATGCATTCATTCCTTGTTGGTTGTATCAAGGATAGTAAACTTGTAATGAACAGCACGTTTAGACTTGGCGCCTCCACCCCACCCCCACCTCCTCTCTTCTGCGATCTTCCACTACAGTTGCGATTCAGAATAGTTAACGATTTAAAATCCTGAAATGGAAAAAAAAGGAAAAGTAAGACCGTCTTTCGCAGGTAGCATTAACCAAAGAAAATGTAAGGATCAGTCCACGCGCTATCACAGTAATTAGATTAATGAATATGAATGAGCAACTGGGTCTGCTCCGCAGCTAATTTATTTAATTTTCCAGAACTCATTAAACCTCGGTATGCGCACATTCTCAGTCCTCTCATCTCGACCCCTCGTCTTCCCTAGCCTAACTAAACGGGAACAAAACCAGTCCTGTGTAGAGTGCAAGTGAAGTGTGATTGAAATATTCACGTTGTAATAAATTTAAAATTGTTGAGGAGATTTGATAAATCGAACTCGAATGACCTTTCGGTTGCGGCCACCATAATTTTCAACTCAGTGTGATATTTCCTCTCCTGCGGGTCCCTCGTGTGGTCTGGGCAGTAACGTGCTTTCCCTCTGGCATTTTATGTCACCCCAATAAATGCTGTCAGATTGGCATGCCGTCGGGCCCCCTCCCCTCACGGGGACACTAAGCTATTTTGCATTTATGGAAATAACCTGACATGTAAGGACAGACCATTTCATTGTGTAACTGCAGACTGATTTATTGCGGAAGGTCTGACAGACCAGACTTATTTTGTTAGCTGGTGCTGGGTGCGCTTATCAGCTGGGAAGTTTGTAACATTTTAACGATATGTTTTTAGTGCAGAGACCGTTGAGAGGAGCAGTCCATGACCTTATCTAAGCAAGTGTGATTGAAACACACTCACACGCACACGCAGGAAGACAGACCCGACTCATGAAAGAGGGGGGATTGTTAGCAAACAGGAAGAGCAATAAATAAGTAAATAAAAATTAGAATAATAAATATATAAATTGGAGTGTAAATTTCGCCGATTTTCAGTGAGATTGTCAACGCTTCAATGTTCTCTTGTCTTTTTTTTTTTTTTTTTTACAGAAAACTCCTAAGATCTTCAAGTTTCCGTAAAATCATCTAGCGCCCTTTAAATGTCTTTCAGTGACAGCTGTTTTGTTTCAAAATAGAATGAGAACGTCTGAGTTTCTTTTGTATTTGTTTCAATGTTTTTGTACCATTTTTTTCTGCATCAGTTTCATATTACTGAGTGCTCATTAATTACAACTATTTTTGATTGTCGTATGATTTCATATATATATATATATATATATATATATATATATATATATATATATATATATATATATATATATATATATATATATATATATATGTGTGTGTGTGTGTGTGTGTGTGTGTGTGTGTGTATTTTTAGGCAAGAAAGTTTGTATATGTTTATATATATATATATATATATATATATTATATATATATATATATATATATATATATATATATATATATATATATATATATATATATATATATAATATATATATCCTTTCTAAGCTTTGTTACAGTCAGTATAATTTTCGATACTGATTGTTACGTTTACCTTTTTATGTATAATGCCGGAAATTTTTGTAAGATGTAACAATATTTAACCCTTGATATTAATAAAGTGGTGTAAATGTTTTGAGGCACAGTTGAATATATACATATTTCATTACATGATCGCAAAGCATAAGTAATATCAGCATAAGTAATATCATACTCTCATGCCTGTACTAATTCTCAAGTGTGAATAACTCGCAGGGCGTTCTGTAATTGGAACAATCATTTACCGTGCAGCTGTAATTAAGAAGACTATTAATAACAGCAGCTTTCATCCCCGAGCCTGAAGTCGCTCAACCGATTTTGTAACAAATGAAGACACTGCAAAGACTTAAAGATGTTCGTAAAGAAATCATTTTCTTTAATTGTTGCATCATGGATGTGGATATATTTGAATGAAGAGGTTCTCGTCGAAACTGTGCCAGCTCCCACATCAGCTTGGATTCCCGTCTTCACCTCCTCCGTCAAGCCGTCGTCTTCTATCTAGTCTGTCATTTTTTTCTGTTTTTTTTTTTGTGGATTTGTTTTTCATGCAAGGATATCCTGTGCATTTTTCTTCATTTTACTTTTAGTATCACCATTGTCAAAATGCCTCGGTTTTTCTAACTGCCGCCATTGTATGCAAATTTAACTTAAAAGAGCCCTCAGAAACTAAATTAACACAGGGACATCATGTATTTCTTGTATTTCGGCATGTCTTTAGGTCAAACGCATGTTTTTCTCTCGTTAATCTTAATCTTTGTTTTTATTTGTCCTTAAATACTTTTCAAGCTATCAGATTACAGCAAAAACCATTCATTTAGAATACCTTGACTCACTTTCATTGTAATCTGTTTCCTATTTTTTTTTTTACTACTTACATATCAGGATTCGTAATCCTACCGATATTGCTGGAAAGTCAGTCTTTCAGATGTTCACATCCATAATGTGTTGAAATCTTTAACCACTGCCCGGTGGTGACCTGGCCTCGATATCGTTACCAGACGCAGGATTATGGCTAACTTTAACTCTAAATCAAATAAAAACTACTGAGACTAGAGGGCTGCAATTTGGTATGTTTGATGATTGGAGGGTGTATGATCAACATACCAATTTGCAGCCCTCGAGCCTCAGTAGTTTTTAAGACCTGAGGGCGGACAGGAAAAGTGCGGACAGAAAAAAGTGCGGACGGACAGACAAAGCCGGAACAATAGTATTCTTTTCAGACGACTATAAATTAGAGTCGGTTATCATGCGTATAAGAAAATACTCTTGTAATGATGTTTGTAGAGGAACTTGACTTTAATTTATTGGCGACTCCTTATCTATCTTTACCATTTGTATGTGCAATGTGTAAATATTTGGAACAAGACAGGCAGACCATGAACAATCCAAACAAAATTTCACAGAATAAAATGCCTAATGTTAAAATGACAAAAATACAGAACTAGGAGATTAAAAATATACTAAAACTCAAATTAGACAAAGCTTAACCAAACAAATTTATGTACTTGAAAAAATGTTAGTGGAGACTTGATAAGAAAGAAACCATTCACTTTGTCTTCGATATTTAAGAGTAAACCCGTTATAGAAAAGTATTTATTGATTTATGTATTTATATTTTCGACCGTGGAGGGACTGGGATGTTCGCTGGAAAAAAGTGTTAATTAAAACGGGCGACGAGAACGATCCAGTTGACAACGAGGAACACAGAAAATTTCAGATCTCTAGTGTTTGTGCTATGAAGGACTGATCAAATCGGTTAACCCTCGTGTTCAAGACTTGCTCATAGCCCTTGATATAATCGGAAACCAGTCTGGACTCCGAAACGGCCTTATGAATAGTTAGACTCGTGAGATGATTTATGTAATTAATCATTTGTGAAACATTGCATGAGATGTTGGACACTGTGTGACATTAATCATCTAATTAGGGAGCTAATTATGAAGAATCTTTCATAAAAATTGGTAGGGAGCTTATAAATAAAAAAAAAGAAAGAATTCTTGCGTTGATTCCCGTTGGGTCTTATGTCAGAGTGTGGTTAATATTGTGGTTGCTAGATTTGGCTGAGCTTTTGGTAGTACGACATTTTGTTCCTTCAGCAGTCCGTGTGGTAACAGCTGAAGTAGCGAAGGAGTGCAAGTTCTTAAGATAGTTGGTTAGGAAATAGTAAGTACTATTCTCACATACATTTTTTTTTTCTGGGACTAGCCTGAAGTCCACGAACCCGCTTAGCAAGCCTTCACAGATTACAACGCCCATAGGGTGCAAAACAAAAATATACATCAGAAAAGTGGACTAGTGTAAATATATGTATATATATATATATATATATATATATATATATATATATATATATATATATATATATATATATATATATGTATATGTGTGTGTGTGTGTGTGTGTGTGTGTGTGTGTAAATAAATAAATGGGCAATGAAATGGATTAATAAAACCTAAGATTTTTACATAGAAAACGGCATAGAAAAGGTGAGAGTATCTTGTTATACAGTGAACAGTCACTGTGTAGTTGACACTTACTATTTTCTCTTCCCATTTGATATATAGAAAAGACTTCCAGCATTCACCACCTAGCATTATCGGTTGAGTTCCCATAGTCCATCTCTTGCCTTACATGGAATTATCGTAGCAGTGTTAAATGTATTTATTTACCTTATTACTTACTAAAGGGAATTAGTCACAGATTTTCTTGCGTATATCTACAGTCGTTGTAAGTTAAGTATACCTTAGTTTAGCCAGCTGAGCTGATTAACAGCTCTCCTTGAGCTGGCCCGAAGGATTAGACTTAATTTACGTGGCTAAGAACCTAGCAACGGGATCTACAGTTTATTGTGGAACCGAACCACATTATACCATGAAATGAATTTCTATCACCAGAAATAAATTCCTCTGATTCTTCATTGGCCGGTCGGAGAATCGAACGCGGGCCTAGGAGAGTGCAAGCCGAGTACGATATCGACCTATCCAATGAGGAACTTCATAATCGTTGTAAAGAACTGATAAATCTGTGGAGTGAAAGGTCGCGGTGCGTAATCTTAGCTAGATTCTCTCGAAATGTTTTTCCCCAGACGCCAACGTTGTAAGCCCTCATCCACCAGTCTTATATTCTCTGATCTCAAACAAGAGATGCACAAGAACATCAACATCCTTTTCTTCTATCTGCAGATTATATTTTGTTGCCAGAGAGGAAACTCGTTAAGCTCATCTTACAAATTAACTGGCAGGAAACTAATGTATATGAGCTCGGTCTTTCTTAATTTCGTGCACAAAGCTTTCTTGACGATCTGCAGATTAGATTTTTTAAGAAGAGCAGCTCATACAGCTTATCTTACATATTATCCTACGGGAAAAGTGTAAGGTGACTCGGTCACGCCAGGTCTCTCACAGAAATAGAATCTTTAAGAATCTTCGCTCGAACCCCGTTGTTTTGTTGGGGTTTCCTCCTTCTAGTAAAGCACCTTAAGTATACAAGCAGTGGATCCTCGTCGAGTCATAAAGGTCCATTTATGAACGCTCTCTAATGAGTTTTTAGATCGCTGCGTGATTAGTGAAGACGGGGCCGTGTTTATCTTTGGATGGCGAGCGAGGTTTTTAGCTGACTGTCTCTTGTTTGTGCCTATCACAGATAAGCGCAACTTGTTTTCCTTTTCTTCCTTTTGAACACCAGAGGTTTTGTAACATTCAGTATTCTAAATTTGTGTTGTTAAAGCTGTTATACTCAGTTGTATCATTTGTTCAAATAACAAGTCAACTTGAAAGATATTTAAAATCTAGAGCACTCTTCACCTTCCTTGAACTTGACATTTCTCTAACTTTAATTTTCTGTCAGAATTTTACATATTTTTATTCATATGAAACGAATATTTTCTTACTTTCTTTTTCAGTTCATTTGAATACTAAATTAAGAAGCGAAGAAAAAATTTGAAAAATAAAGTTCGGCTCTCTTTTAGGTCTCATGAGAGTGTTGCAAAGGCTACATCGTTCCCCGGCCCAAGGGGGTTGTTCAAAGGTCCCTGGGAATTTCCTGGAATCTCAGAAAATGTTAGTATATTCTGAAGGCTAGCTTTCAAAGTTTGTGGGGAAAAGAGGATGATTTAATAGAAAAGCTATATAGCCAGCATGAAACGGGCCCGTTGCCCATTCCCCATTTGTTCGATTTTATCGGGAATTTCCAGAAAGTTTGCCATGCCCTTCAATGGGATGTGATAATAGAAAATCCGTATACATATTACATCAAGGTATCAGATGCTACGTTGAGCTTCTAGAGATGAAATACTGACTACAAAATCATTAATGAATTTAGAAAATTTTGCTTTAAGTCTTTATGTAGCAATGACCGATAATACGCACAAAAGGATATGTTTGTCCAATATTGTACAAACGTATTGATTTGGATACCTAATCTGAAACGAAGATCTGAAGAGAGATTTCTGAAGCTGGCAGACTGTAGCGAAGGGAAAAAAACTCGCTTTTCTATTTGGTGAGTGTAGAGCTCATAGCTATGGTAAAGCTTTTAGCGTTAATGTTTACAAGAGGCATATGTGCTAAAGATGGAGAAACGAAGCTGGGTTGCGAGATGTAATTTATGGGGCTAAAATCAGTTTCCCTCGTCCTTGTTATTTCTGGAGGTAAAACAATATCTAAATGTCCTCCTTTATACATTGTGGGGGTAAAACTTTACTGTGCTTCCAGGAATATGTCTAATGGTAAACCTGAAGATTTGCTGCCCATCTTAAGTTTTGCAGTTACCCCTCATATTTCCTGACAGTACTTCATGTTAGTTGCCCGCCTTATTTTTGGTAATAAACTTTGGTCTTGGTTTCCGGTCTTATTGTGATTTGTGACGAAAGCATGAACAAGCCTCATGGCAGTTTACATTTCGCTTGATTATAGGAGTGTTAGGATGCCTTGCCGTTTTCACCCATTAACTTACTAAATCCTGGAAAAGGTCGGTTTTTTGCAACGCTGTACTTTCCTTGTGTCTACCTAACTGGCTTTCCGTTCAATACATACCTAAATTCAGTAAGTTAATTTTTGGATGTGAGCTTCTCGTAGTTTGCGACAGTTCCAATTTTGTACCTTTTTTGTGATTTAAACGTCTCTTTCATTCTGTAATCAGTAAAATTAATAAGTTGAATCATTCTGGGTCAGGTAGATTTTCCTTCCAATAAAGCATCATAAAACTTTAGTGAAGATCTTTTATTGTTTTATATAGGGCACTGTTTTTTTTTACCTTGAAGATGTCTTTATTGATTTTTTAAATATATATACGAAGAGGATCATTATAACGAGCTCAACTGTGGTAAACTTTTTCCTTTCCTTGAAAACTAATGAACAAAAGGGAAAGGAAATTTAATATACACGTGAGCACCAAAGAACCATTCGGTCCATGGTGTTATTTTTATCTTTTCTGAAGGAGGAAACTTGAAAATCTTCGAAGATTTAAAATTTTTTGACAGGAATAATCTCTTTGCGTTCAGCAGGATTTTAAATTCTTTCTTTTCCCTTGAAGTAAGAAGATTTAAGAGAGGGGTTTTTCTTGTGGGGAAATGTGGAAAGTCTGCAATCGCAGTTCATTAGCTATGTCTAGCTATCTATCTATCTATTTACTGGGCTATTTTATTGATCATCTCAATTATATATTAATTGTACCTCTATCTATTTATTATTTAATTTTCTTACTTTTATTTGCTTATTCTGAATTTTTAAAGATTACTTAATTGATTTTGTGATTTCCTTAAGGAGAAATCAGTTCGCTAATATATTGTTGATTTTCTTCAAGTAATTCGTATAATCGGTCATATTAGTGAGCAATATGCGCCAAAAATATCCTACATTTATTTCTGCATCTATGAGCAAGTATTAATGCACGTGACTGGTTGCATCTAAAAAGTTAATTTCAAATATCTGTCTTTTTTATCTTTATTTCGAGTTTTTCATCATCTTATATAGCCATGGTGATCACTTTAGGGACGAAAATTAATATTATTTTAGCTTTCTTAATACAAATATGCGCATATAATATATGTATATATATTTTATATATATATATATATATATATATATATATATATATATATATATATATATATATATATATATATATATAAAGAGAAATGCAACCCACTTTTTTTTCCTCTCCGACAAATTTTCATTCTGTTTTCATACCCTACTACCCATTTCGACATCGTCTTCTTTTTCTATTACACTAATTTTGTATTGCTTCCCCGAAGACGATGTCTGCGCACTTCTTTACATGCTTTGTTTATGGTGATTTCTTCTGTAAAAAGTATACCTTAGTTTAACCAGACCACTGAGCTGATTAACAGCTCTCCTAGGGCTGGCCCGAAGGATTAGACTTATTTTACGTGGCTAAGAACCAGTTGGTTACCTAGCAACGGGACCTCCAGCTTATTGTGGAATCCGAACCACGTTGTAACAAGAAATGAATTTCTATCACCAGAAATAAATTTCTCTGATTCTTCATTGCCGGGTCGGAGAATCGAACGCGGGCCCAGCAGAGAGCTAGCCGAGAACGATACCAACACGTCCAGTGAGGAACTATAGATAGATAGATAGATAGATGAAAATTACCTATTCCCTATACTGTTTAGCTCGGTACTCTTGACAGGTCTCAATAATATTTTCGTTTGCTTTTGTGTAATAAACTGTAAGTTTTAGTTTGCATTATGGATGCAATCACAGCTCATTAGTTTCAATTAAAACTCTAGGTCGCATTTTGATGGTAGGGTACGTTCATAAATAAGTGCTAATATGCAAGTTGTATCTTTATGGCATTCAGATTATAATTCTGAACTAATCATCAGAACACTACATTATGGCTACTTTTCGATATTCATAGATAAGTGGTAACATCAAAGTTGTAGATCTTAATGCCGGGTTACATTAAGATTAATGTCTACGTACATAAAACGAGCTTGGATCTACTTTGTCATGGTTTTATTCGAGTTTACTCTCAGGTAGCGTTGTGGTTGTATTCAACGCCAAAAACGCTAAGGTCGAAAGCGTATTATGGTTGCATTGGAAGTCGATAAATCAGGGTTAAGCTCCACGCGAAGACGTGAATAGGCTTTAACCCAGACGGTTAATAGGGATAATTAGTCACGCCTGTTACTTCCTTCTTGGGCCTAGTCACTTTTATGACTTTTCTGGCGCCTCATAAACCTTATGGGATTTTTTTTCTAAGTAGAAAACCTTTCCATTATGTAGGGATGACTTCAAAGTAGATACAGCTATATTCATCTTAACTTTCGAATAATGGGTAAAATTTTTGCAGAAAACCGAATTTATTTATATATTTATATACGTTTTCATAAGAATCCTTTTCTTAGTATTGAGCAAAGCGGCTGAATCATAGACGGAAAGCCTTTGCAGAGGACAGCCTTATCAGTTTATCAGTTTTGAATATGAAGCTGTTGCCTCAAACAGGAGCGGTTTTGCAGTCAAGTAATATTGTAGTTACTGCGGCATACGTACGTCTATAGCTTTTATATCAAGAATGACGCTCTGGTCCATTTGCATTTATTTCGGTAAAAGTTGTTTCCTGTGATGAGGTTGACCTTACCGATAAACAAGATTCACTGCTGAATCTGAGGTGGAGGCCTTGTGTGAACGTTTAAACCTTACGATATATTTACTTTGTAAACCGTCAGATTATTTATATTATTATTTTGTTAATCTCGAAAACTCCTATGGTTGTTTTTGCGAAGATTTCTTTCAATGACTTGTTCTTTAAGCGAGTCCCCCATTTTCCTTCCCTTTCTTTAGTCAGAAGCCCCTTTCTAAATCTTGCCATTCTTCACATTTGAACCTCTGACCTTTGTTCCTACTACCAATAAAACTGAGACCTCGGACGTTAAATATATGTGGAACTTTACTTTTTTTATTTCTGCAATTAATTTAACAAAAAAAATCTGTGCATAATTTTATGTTTTGCAAATCTTCCTAGCTTTATCGTGGTCACAGTAATTTTAAACTAAAGATATCTTGCTGAAAATCCTACATCCCCTTCCCGAGACGTACAGAGGTAACAGAAACCGCGCGTACGGCTAAATTATTTCTAAGTAACAGAAGAGGTAATGACTATAAAACAATTTAGAAATGCTGGAGAAAATTGTCATAGTGTCTCGGCACTGTTGATGTAATTGTTTTCCGCAAACGTCGAATTCTTCCCGTGCTCATGTAGCGTCGATCGGCGCAAACGTAATCCACAAATTCGAGAATGGCTGCTGCTTACAGTCAATGTGGAATTAGTGTTCGGCGGATGTAATACGAGGCTGCATAGGAGGAGGAGGAGGAGGAGGAGGAGGAGGAGGAGGAAGAACTCTCTACGGCATTTCAAGGACGCAGTGGTCAAAATAGTACTTGGAGAACAGACTGAGAGGTCACCTTTCAGCAGGGATGAAGAGAATCTGAAGGATAAAGAGCAGAGGCATTTCGTACGGAATTCTTAGGGTTTTTAGGTGCCTCAGCATATCTTCTTACTTTAATGTACATAGCGGAGTAGTGTGTTTGTACTCCTAATAGTAGATATTAAGTTAATACATTTTGTTAAATGATCCTACGACGTGATTTATAATCGATGTTCTTAAACTCTAGTCTGTGTCACAGACAGTGCACGAGGGATATGCATACTATATTTTGGGTTTTAGGGTTCCCTTCCTTGAGACTCCACCCAGGTTTTCCTTCTTTTAGGTTACTGATGTGTTCGATTATTTATGTAATTTGATTTTGTTTTCAGCAAATTATTGATTGTCTTTCACGGTAACTCCACACTTGTTGAGAAGGTATCTTGTTGGTAAAATATGTCCATTTTTCTTTGAAAGTGCCAAAGCAATCGAGGACCAATTTGAAAAATAGACCTCCAGAATTAGAAACAACAGGAGTGGGAAGGAAAGAGCTCGACTTGCCCCACTGCAACGTCCCCTCGCTCAGAAAAGCAGAATATATAAATCTATAGAAAGATCAAATAAACAAAATTTTACACCTAGGTCCAGCAAGTGATACAGTATTAATTTATTATTATTATTATTATTATTATTATTATTATTATTATTATTATTATTATTATTATCATGATAATAATAATAATAATAATAATAATAATTATTATTATTATTATTATTATTTTTATTATTATTATTATTATTATTATTATTATTATTATTATTATTATTATTATTAAGAAAGTAAAAAATTAAATTCTGCCAAAACTCTTGTTCACTTCTCCTTAAACTCTCTCGAGTTCACAGTTCTTTTTTTTTATTAACATCTTTAGTTAGACTTACCTGTATGTCACTTAGTTCGACTAATATCTCCCTCTTAGTTCTTTTCTTTTCTTTTTTCTTCACGTATGGACATTCTTCCTGTGAGCGTTTACTGCGGCCATTTAATTATCATTTGGTTTGTTCCATACGTAAACATTATTAATATTAGGAGACATTGGTGACTATGTCCATAAGATGTACTGTGGTGAGATGAGGTCGTTGGTTATTCTTGTTACTACAGATTACAGAGATAATGTGATCTCAGAACAAATTGCTGTAGTTCAGAAATATTTTTTTTATTAATCCGTGAATTTTAAAAATATTTTTGAGACAAAAAGATTGTTGGTAATAATGTTTTATCAGTCTTCAGGAAGGCGCAGAGTTCTCGATAGTATTAAATTTCTCTAAGCAATGATATTAACTTTAGCATCATTCATTTAACAATTGTTAAAAAAATTACTTAAAGGAAACGCAACTGACAAATTGAAATGCAGTCTTGGAATTCTTTTATGGAATGGAATTATATGTCATTTCAAAGCTCGGTATCCAGGGCTTGGGTTAATCATTGGTTGGTTGGCTTAAGTCAGATTTATGCGTCAAAATTGCCCAAAATGGATGGAAAACAATTTCCTACCGCGAACTGTTCCTTTATCAAGATGTAATACAATAGTCTGACTTTATTTCTCTCGGACAGTTCCCAAATATCGTCAGCTGAAACCATTCCCAAAACTGGAAATCTGTCCGAACCCTCTTTCCAAAGTTCACGATACTATTGCTGTTTCTCTGTCTGTAACGTTCATCCACATCAGCTAATCCTGTCTCACCGTCATTGTTTAAATATATTTGAGGATAATTGTCGGGAATGATAATGGGTATCACTCCGAGTGGTGCTGTGGGCAATGGTTCTCCTGACAAAGAAGGTTAATACTCTCCTGAAGCAATTATGACATTCACTTCTTGCATTCATTGCTTGTCCAATATCCATGGGTTTCGTGTAGGCTGGAAGGGAAGGCATCACTTCACGCTGTTTTCCATCTTTGAAGCGAAAAATGGATTTTAACGAAGAGATTTCCGTAAAAGCATTAAGTTTGCTCTTAGGAGTAATGCATGGGATAGCATCATCAACAAATTTGATGTTCATTCATGGTTCCCTTACCGCCTCTAAAAATCTATCCTCAAACTCAATGTGCATCAACACACAATGGCAGAATGAGGTATCCAAGGTAATCACAACGACATGCACACACATACATGTTTTCCCAACTTTATATATATATATATATATATATATATATATATATATATATATATATATATATATACTGCAAGCTAACTGCTTATATATATATATATATATATATATATATATATATATATATATATATATATATATATATATATATATGCTGAGAGCAACGTATGGAGTGGGCAAGTGTTACGTTCTCAGCCAATACATTTCGAATTTATCGTTCGATCTACAAAGTTAAACGACATTTGGTGTGGTCAATACTTGGATGCCAGCGGTTTATAATTCGCTTAAGATCCTTGGGAAGGGCTTAGTGCTAGCAACCTAACCCCACAAATACTTACCGAAAACCGAAAAGGTACACTTTCAAGACGCCACTCCTAGTGAGGGGAAAAGGTTCGTGGGAAAAATTATTAGTATTATTATCTTATATATATATATATATATATATATATATATATATATATATATGTATGTGTGTGTGTGTGAGTGTGTGTGTGTGTACATATGTACACACACATATATATATATATTATATCTGAAAACCTCACTCTGTGTATACAGTATATATATGTATACATACATATATATATATATATATATATATATTATATATATATATATATATATATATATATATATATATATATATATATATATATATTATATATATATATATATATATATATATATATATATATATATATATATATATATATATATATATATATTTGATATAAAAACTAAATGAAAAACAAGCTGAAATAAACAGTTCATTTTACATTACCTCGGAGAATCGCTTTCCTCTGTCATTGCTCATTACCTTTTCAAAAGAGAGGGAGAGAGAGAATCTGCGGTAATTAAAGAGAGAGAGACGGGGACCTCCTAAGAAGATTAGGATTAATGTGCTAACTTGATGCATATTAATGAAGAGGTTTCAAGTCTGCAATTTTCAGTTTCCTCGCTGTGTTTGTCTTCAGTCTTGAGGTATGATAGCTTTTACTTACTTTGGTTGCAGAAATATACGTACAGAGAATAATTTTATATATAGTTACAGCCAAAACACATTCTACATACTTTATATATATATATATATATATATATATATATATATATATATATATATATATATATATATATATAAACAAAAATATATATATATATATATATATATATATATATATATATATATATATATATATATATAATATTTATTTATATTTATATAATATACATATACATATATACTGTATATATATATATATATATATATATATATATATATATATATATATATATATATATATATACAGTATATATAAACGTAGAGACAAATGTGGATACAGATTTAGCTATAGATGTTGATATAAATATATATTGCTTAGTATATCAGGGGATGGTAGGATTTCGACCAAAAGTGTAAGACAGATGGCAGAAGGGTTGCCAGAACAGCATTGTGGGTTTAGTTAAGGAAGAAGGTGTGTGGATCAAGTATTTGGTAGGAAATAATTAAGCGAGAAGTTTGACTGTTAACTGAAATCCTGTATGCAATATACGTAGACCAAGCAAAACTTATGATTAAATCGAAAGAGAGGCAATTTAAAGGTTATTTATGATGTATTTTAAAAATGATAAGTTGTTGAGAGTTATTAAAAGATTTTCGGATGGAAGCAAGTGGTGTGTTAAGACATGTAAGCAGTATATTGACTAGTTTGGTGTAAAATTGGCAAGTCATGGCTGTTTAGTATTGTGTGGATGGAGTGATGCGAGAATCCACAGAAAAGATAGCAAATGTAGGTGACATGTAGTGGGAATATCGAATGGGTCTCGAATGGAGTGTGGAATGATTGATATTTTTAGATGGTACAGCACTGATTGGGGCTAGTGAAAATAACCTGGGGAAGCTAATAAAAGTGGTGGGAAATGTTAGGAGTAAAAGCTAGAAAGATTAAGGCTATGAGAATAAATGGAAACTAGGAAAATGGAGAAGATGGAGCTGTGAATATTAATACTGGTGTTGGAAGTATCGAAGTGGTTGAGTCATATGGGCAGAATCATGTGGGTGTTTAGGAATAAATATATCGATAATGATAGTATTTCAAAAGAGGTGAGTTTCTGAATAGGTGAAGCAGGAATAGTTGCAAGGCGTGTGTAAAAGACTGGGATTCCAACTTTGTTGGATTATCCAACTAACGCTATATCACAGGTCCTTCAGGACGTGAAAGACCGAAATGTCTTGGAGAGTTTGTGGAAGCTAAGGTGGGGATGCATGAGGCATATCTCTGTGAAATTGAAGTGTGGATGTTGAATGTGAATGAAAAAAGGAGTCTGAAGCTGCTTTGTGAACAGTTCACGCAATATGTGTGACGTAAGAATTAACAAGGTGATGAATTGGGAGTAACTTGGAAGTGATAAAACGATTAGCATAGGTAAAGGATGAATCAGTGTTTAGAGATCGATGGTCATATGGAAAGAATGGAGGATCATATGTTGGTGTAAAAGCATATAATTCAGATATGTTTTGAGGGAGGGGGAGAGGACAACTTAGAACAGGTAGGATAGATGGTACGAAAAAGGTTATGGGAAGGGAAAGCCTTAATATCCACTGAGCGTGAGAGTGCGTTCAAGACAGTGATGAGTGGTGTAATCTGTATGAGAGGCAATGGACATACACTATTCTCCAAAAACGTAGTCAAATGCATTTTTAGACAAGCCATTTGGAGTAGAATGGTCTGTTCACAACATTGGTAGTAGTCTTGTAATACAGAAAAACTTCCCATGGATAGAGGTATGTTTCATGAATTAGGAAATGTAATTATACTTTAAAATTCAATACAAAGGACACAATAGTCGCAAACAAACCAATATACACAAAAATTAGCGGGAAAAATGTAATGTTCACTTCCTTTCATATTTCACATTTGAACCTTTTTCTCAGACATATCAGCAAGTCAAACATATGTACATATATTACAATAACCTTTATTTGCATATATCTACAGAGTCAATAGTGGGTATGACCTCCATGAGCAGCAATAACACCCACAAGGTGGCGTGGCATGCTGTCCACCAGCTGTACAAGGTTCTCAGCAGGTATCCTGTCCCATTCTTCCAAAAGAGCCTGACCTAATTCTCTAAGGGTGGATGGTTGGCTGTCCCTTTGGCTAATTGCACGGCCCAATTGATCCCATAAATGTTCTATGGGGTTGAGATCTGGGCTCAGTGCAGGCTGCCTCAGGACGTTCACATCCTGTCTCTCAAGGTAAGTACCAGGCCAGTACCAGAACAGTGAATCGCAGATTGGTTGCAATGGGTTACAGAGGCTGTAGATGTGCTGTGAGGCCAAAGCTCACCCCCAGACATAAAAGAGACCGTCTGGCTTGGGCCCATCAACACTGGAATCTGACTGTACAACACTGGCTCCATGTGGTTTTTGGAGATGAGTCCAGATTTCTGCTGTTTCTGGTAGATGCTGGGAGGCGTGTACACAGAAAGGCTGGAGAACGTCTATGGGACGAGTGTGTACAAGCTTGAGTTGCTGGAGGTGGTGGATCTGTCCATGTGTGGAGTGCCATTTGTGCAGATGGCAGGAGTCGAAATGTGACTGTTGACGTGTACAGACACTTGCTGGACCGGAACCTTCTTCCATGGGCTTGTGGTTTGTCTGCCAATAATTTCCGGTACCAAGACGACAATGCCCCTGCCTATCGAGCACATGTGGTGACTACTTTCTTTGAAGGACAGGATGTGAATGTCCTGAGGCAGCCTGCACTGAGCCCAGATCTCAACCCCATAGAACATTTATGGGATCAGTTGGGCCGTGCAGTTAGACAAAGGGACAACCAGCCATCCACCCTTAGAGAATTAGGTCAGGCTCTCTTGGAAGAATGGGACAGGATACATGCTGAGAACCTTGTACAGCTGGTGGACAGTATGCCACGCTGCCTGGTGGTCGTTATTGCTGCTTGCGGAGGTCATACCTGCTATTGACTCTGTAGATATGTAGATAAAGGTTATTGTAATTTATGTACGTGTGTTTGACTTGCTGATATGTCTGAGAAAAAGGTTCAGATGTGAAATATGAAAGGAAGCGAACATTACTTTTTTCCTGCTAATTTTAGTGTATATTGGTTTGTTTGCAACTAATGTGTCCTTTGTACTGAATTTTAAAGTGTAATTTCGTTTCCTAATTCATGAAACATCCCTTTATCCATGGGAAGTTTTCTGTAGCACAAAACTACTACCAACTTTGTGAACAGACCATTCTATCTCAAATTGTTCGTCTAAAAATGCATGTGACAAGCTTTTTGGCGAATAGTATATGCTAATGATTCATCTGTATAGGTATTTGAAGTGGCTAAGGTTGTGGAAGTTTTCTTCAAAGGAGGTTCTGCAGTTAAAGTATATGCGTCAGTCATTGTTGTGTTGTATTTTCTCGGCATCCACATCTAGGAGAAACATCTCAGTGTTGGGGAAAATATACCGATATATATTTCAAGTAGGCGAGGTTGAAAGCACCTTACCATTGTCCCAGGCACATAATTCACTGTTTAGGCCAACAGAGGTACTATTTCCTTCAACAGATAACGCCTAAAACATTCTGTCTCCCTTGGGAATATAAACGCTATACTTCTACATTTCTTCTACCACTTTATCTCAGGAATAAAAATTATACTTCTTCTTCTTCTTCTTCTTCTTCTTCTTCTTCTTCTTCTTCTTCTTCTTCTGGAAATTAATAACTATAATTTATCCTTCGTGTCTTTCTCCTTCCCCGTCTTCGTGCATCGAACAGTTACTATTTTCTCCTCTTGTGCTATTATGGTCATTGCTTAATTCTCTTTCTTTCGACGTTGGTGAGACTATAATCTGCAGCGAAGGACGAACCCCAGAACGGCCTCACGCTCTCTCTTTAAGGGAGAAGGAAGAAAAAAACAAAGGAGCTTCATTATGTGACTTATTTGGAACAGCTGAGAACACGATAAAAGTCTCCGGCAAAACTTATATGTATCATCCCGTCTTTATTTGCTGAATAATGTACGGTCGGATTTGATATGAGAGAGAGAGAGAGAGAGAGAGAGAGAGAGAGAGAGAGAGAGAGAGAGATGATACGACTGCCTCGTAGATGAAAGCTCTCACTGCTGTGAAACTAAACACGAAACAATACTGATTATACCGCCGACAGTCCTCTGATCCTTCGGGGACCAGGGCCTGGTGTGAATCGATCATGCTTGTGTTGACAGCGTGATGAACCAATAGACGATTGTTTTCTTTGAGAAGCTCTCTCTCTCTCTCTCTCTCTCTCTCTCTGAGAAGTACATCTGGGCAAGAGGAAATACCGCCAAAAAAAAAAAAATGTCTAGAACATGAGATCAAGTCGAATACTACCAGAGATTCTTTAAATAGATTATTTATCTTTAACAAGAGAGTAGTAGAGTATGATAGAAGTCTGGGAATTTGATCTGCATGAGTAACTGACAAGACAGTTTGAATTATTGTAATATTTACAAAATATTGCGCAGTATAAGTACCGAATGGACCGCTGTGAATTTTTTTTATTGGAGACATTCCTGTGATCCTTTGAGTCCAAATAGTTTGCTGATTAGGTCATAACACATTGTACTATTCTATTTTTTCCACAACAAAACCAAAAATTTTTATTTTGAATATTTAACAGTTTTAAATGCCCGATGTTATCGTAGTTATTTTCATAGATCTGGTTTATTTAAATCTTTATAGTTGGCGCCCTTTGGTCTCATTTGTATGCTTTTGGAGCCACATGATCTCACGAGTCATCACAGGCGTGTGCTTACTCGAGCGCTCCCAAACGCGATCACCCATCGTTAATGAGATCCCATGTTGCCCAACCGGGGATACGTGGGTGATTTAAAATGACACGATGCCATGAACAGCTCCTTGCTGAGTGGAGTTTTTACCACGGGACGCCTTGCGCCGCTAGACCACCATTTCTCACAATTTTACTCTTATGGTAAGCAGTCCGAGGTTGGCCGCTTGAATAACTTTCTTCCCATAAATTGACAATATTAGGAATTCTCCCCCACGTACCCGTTTTATTGATTACAGCAATCTTCCCTCATTTTCTTCCTATTTGGCTCAGATCTCGTTTTAATCTGACCTATCCCACTCGTCTTATTGCACAGGCCTTGTTACATCGCATTGTAAATAAGAAAGACCTACAGTATTTTCCGCCTGTTTTGACGTTGTTCTCTTATCCCTCAACTCTGAAATGAATATTGACCTGATAATGACCCCAGTCCATCGGCCTCCCTCTACAAAGAAAAAACAAGTCACCGAGCCCCTAACTTCTCGACATTTGTTCTTAAGCGCGAAGGGAGACTGCCTTTATTTATTTATTGGATTTGACTAACCTCTTCACTAGTGGAGTAGGCGGACGGGTGTGGTTTAGGCAGAAGAGGTGTGGCTTGGACACAGCCTCCTAATTTATTTACCTTCTTCTGTCTCACTCCGTGAGTGATGGGAGGGTACGAGGGCATAAGGTCATAGGTGGCATGAGAGAGGCATCGCTCTAGGCTCAGCTGCTGTCTTTGCTCATCCCTGACAATTGGAAACCGAGAAAAAATGTTTCTTTTTTCTTTGGTGATGCGACTGACTAATGTAAACAATCAAGGCCTCTCCCTCCAAGAAGACTTACTAGGCTTACTGAGGGGTTCCGACGGTATTGGCTCTAGGATTTTTGTGGAAGATAAACAATCAAAGTTTGCTTTTAGTAGCCGTAACGATAGGTATGCATCTTCAAATATATTTATATATATACATATATATATATATATATATATATATATATATATATATATATATATATATATATATATATATATTTGAAGATGCATACCTATATATATATATATATATATATATATATATATATACATACTGTATATATATATATATATATATATATATATATATATATATATATATATATATATATATATATATATATATACACAGACAGACAGACAGAAGGTGTGTGTGTGTATGTAAGAAGTATATATCATTAATGATAATAATAACAGTGATAATGATTATGATATAATTGCCTTCTAGAGCATACACAGGAATAAACAAGGTAAAAACAATACAATACACGAAATTTAGATACACAGGATAAAGAGTTGTGATAAATAAAGGTTACTTCTGAACAAGTGATGATGATGATAATAATAGTAGTAAACATAATAATAGTAGTGATATTAACAATAACTAACTAATATCGTTCAGGTACAGTTCCCTAAAAAAGGAAAGTGGACGGTAACTCTCAATAAAAATAATACTAATCAAGCCCGTTCCCCTTGCAGAGTTCGGATCTAGAGGGTATTGGCCTTCTGATTACAAACTTTCAATCCAGAATGAGGTTGCTGGTCATATGCCCTTCTGCAACACTGATTGCCTTGCACTGCAGTCAATAAGCTGAAGTAAACTGACGTGCAATCAGTTTTCACGGGGCCTTCTCATTTCGCTTTGTTCTAACAGGCTATTAGAATCCTGGTCTCTTTGCTCATGAGCAGAGTGTCATGACTACCAGACAAGAGATCACTTTATATATATATATATATATATATATATATATATATATATATATATATATATATATATATATATATATATATATATATATATGTATGTATGTATATGTACTTTCAGAATTGAGCCGATTATCCTAGTATATGGTGGTTTCAGAAATAAAGCCACCGAACAGTCACTGCCACATAAATTCTTGAACTGCTGAATTGAGGATGAGTCCCTTGTGCTGAAAACTTCCGAAACATTAGCCACTTTGCTCACCTACACATAAAGCTCACCAGCACCACATCGAAACATTCTAAACACATGCACAACCACAAAGACACATACACACTGTGCCATTTCTAGTTTGCATGCAGTCCTGTGCTCTCTGGATAACCCAGACTTTTCTTTCCAGTAATTAACAACCATATATCCAGTAAAAATTAAATAGGTCTTCCTGTTTGCCCTCTGAACAGTTGCGAATTATTCACTCTTCACTAACCTATCACCATCCATTCTTTACATATGAGCAGACGATCTTAAAGCCTACACTCATCGATGTTTACTTTTTTCAGATTTCCTTTACTGTTACAAAATTGTTACTTTTACAAAGTTTTAATGCCATATAGACTATACACTCAGATTTATTTCCTCAGCTTTAACCATTTTTCTTTCTTTTGCATTCATTATCAACACTTCACTTCCACAAAGTAGAGTTGGCTCAACAATGCCGTCATAGATTTCAACCTTGGTAGCTATAGACATTTTAAATCTCTTTCAAATCTCATGCACAGAAATTGCTATTTATCTTGCTTCACCCTTATGTTATTAACCATTCTCACCTTACCATCTTCATTGTAATTATTTACTCTCAAATATAATTCAGCCTCTTTCATACTTCTGCCAGCAATATTAAGATTCATTGGTCCTTTCTGGTTTCTATTTTCCTTCTTAACCTTACTCTTGCACACATTCGCTCTGAGCTCTTTGCTCCTGCAAACAATTTAGAGTTCTCTAACAAGTGTCTGAAGTTTCCCTTTGCTGTCTCAGTCAGTATTGTGTCTACAAAAATCATCCTATCCTGAATCCATTTGCATCTCGATTTCTTGTCTCACAACACTGTACATACATCGGTTGTCGTTTCCTGAACTTCGCGTGTTTTCCCTTGATTTTCATACTTATACCTCCGTTTCTTACCAGAAACTTGATCCACACACATTCTTATTTGCCTAAGCACACACACACACACACACACACACACACACACACACACACACACACACACATATATATATATATATATATATATATATATATATATACATATAGATAGATAGATAGATATAAGCGGATGAGGTGCATCCTTACTTTGCCTCCCCAGTAAGAGTAGGCAGGTCTAATTCTGTTTGTGGATAAAGTATGGACACTGCCTCTCTTGACGTAAGCAATGACATATATACCTGAGAGCTAAAGTCTGTGGCGGGTTGCTGCTGGCAACGTAGATTTTGGGGCTAGCAAGTTTTTGCAATATATGTATATATATGTGTGTATATTATTTATATAGTTATATACATACACACACACACACACACACACATATATATATATATATATATATATATATATATATATATATATATATGTATATATATGTATATATATATATATATATATACATATATATATATATATATATATAATGTATGTGTGTGTGCGTGCGTTGTGTGTGTGTGTGTGTGTGAATATTCACACATAGTGAAAGGAGAAGATAGGCCCCATCCTTCTGGTTTTGCATGTGTCATATTGATAATAAAGACTCCCAGCTTTTCACATACAGAATCCTTAATTTAACGGATCCTGGGATTCACCTCTCACTGGTGTCGTTGGCAGGGAATGAGCTCTATGGAAAGAGCGGTGTCTTTCTAGGGTTTTTAGATAGCTTTATTTATTTATTTAATTAATTTATTTATTTATTTTTCGTGTGTACAGGTAATGGGAAATGTAACTCTGGTCCCCGTGACAACCTAATGGAATAGTCTTAGGCGCTTCTCTCTAAACATCAGTTTTTTGTCTATCTCTAGTGCTTCTCTCTAAATTTCAATTTTTTTGGCTCTGTATCTGTAGTGCTTCTCTCTACATTTCAACGTTTTGGCTCTGTATCTGTAGTGCTTCTCTCTAAATTTCAACGTTTTGGCTCTGTATCCCTAGTGCTTCTCTCTAAATTTCAATTTTTTTGGCTCTGTATCTGTAGTGCTTCTCTCTACATTTCAACGTTTTGGCTCTGTATCTGTAGTACTTCTTTCTAAATTTCAACGGTTTGGCTCTGTATCCCTAGTGCTTCTCTCTAAATTTCAATTTTTTTGGCTCTGTATCTGTAGTGCTTCTTTCTACATTTCAATGTTTTGGCTCTGTATCTCTAGTGCTTCTCTCTAAATTTAAACTTTTTGGCTCCGTATCTGTAGTGCTTCTCTCTACATTTCAATGTTTTGGCTCTGTATCTCTAGTGCTTCTCTCTACATTTCAGCTTTTTGGCTCTGTATTTGTAGTGTAGTGCTTCTCTCTACATTTCAATTTTTGGCTCTGTATCTGTAGTGCTTCTCTCTAAATTTCAATTTTTTTGTCTCTGTATCTCGAGTAAAAATACCATTGAAGAAAATATGGAGACCTGTGTTGAGTACTCGTCCGTCAGTAGAATAATTCATGTTCTTTGAATAAAACAATGTGTCTGTGAGAGGTTTACATATTTGTTGGACAAAATGTTTGAATGTATTTGTCCGCGTGAGGGATGTGCGTATGCGTCTGACAGGAGAAAGACAGTGGGTGGGAACAGTAACTTCTCCTACTCTCCAGGCGACAAGTAGTAATAATACTTGTTTCTCTTTATCTCGTGCGGATAGGCCAAGGAGGTGGATGACGAATGGGATATTGAGACAGTGAATGTTAGAGTATTATTTATAAATGTATATATATATATATATATATATATATATATATATATATATATATATATATATATATATATATATTAACTTTATCACATACACAATTGTTCTGTGCATTAGTAGAATAACTAAAAAGGACCTTATTCAAACTGGATGGTATCTACAGGAGTTTTTATTCAGAAAAGTTATAAGCTTTCTTGGACAACCAGTCCACATTATCAAGTTTGTCCAAGAAAGCTTGTAACTTTTTCTGAATAAAAACTCCTTTAGATACCATCCAGTTTGAATGAGGTCCTTTTAGTAATATATATATATATATATATATATATATATATATATATATATATATATATATATATATATATATATATATATATATATATATATTCAGTATATTAGAGTATAATTTCATACATAAACGAACGTTAGACGCAGGTAGTCCTCTTAAAATTTCTTACCTAACCGAAGAACCAGCTCTTATCTGGCATAACACATTTCGCCTAATCGTAGTATCGCACGCATTGGTATGCATCAAATAACAATCAATTCCTTCTAATGTCTGTTCAGCACGCTAAACCTGACAGTGGAATGAAGGGATAGAAGGGCCTGTAGCCACCTTAGCTAGATAAGTATAAATTAGTCAGTAAGAATCTTGTAGCTTGGCAGCTGGGGATATTCTGTAGAAACCTCAATAAGTTGTAAAACATGAGTTTTTAAGACCTCTGAAGAACATACAAAAAATACCTCTGGTAAGGTTGACCAGCTTTTTTTCTATTTTGGTATGCTTCATTCTTAATCTTTCCTTTCTTGTTTCTAGAACAATGTCACTTACCCTACAAAAACAATGTCACTTACCCTACTTTGTCCAACTCAATCTGCGCTGAAAACTTTTACGGACGAATTATTCTATTTTATGAGGTGACCCTGTCGGGTAAAGCAGTGCAAATCTATCTTTACAACTTTGAGAGAGAGGAAACATTAAAAGCGTCATAAAATTCTCTTGATAAGTGATGAAATATCAGCCTTTCAAGCGCAGGGTGTTAAGGGATTCTGGGAATATGCAAAGAGGCCGAATTCCATACTTAAGACCAAACCGGTTGACTTTCGAATTCGTGATACCTACACAAAATTCACCTGAGTTCTGCGTTACAAAACCTTCAATTTTCGGCTTTTTACTTAATGTTTGGTGTGGGATTCTCAACAACAGGGGCTCCTGTTGTCGTGCCTTTCCTTTGAGGAAAGCTCCTGTAGCTGTACCCTTCGCCCTTAGAAGCCACGGACCCCTGCCGTCTCCCTACCATGATAAAAAGCGAGAGTCGTAAACTGTAGTGTCACGACCTAACCCACTGTGAAAACCGCTTATTTTATTGGGGAGAGAGAGAGAGAGGAAGGACTTTCGAAGAAATGCCAAGCCTCCTTTCCAATTTTGTAGAGTATTATTTTACCACAACTGAGGTTGTCAGCGTTTGTGTAGAAATAAAAACCATGAGCTTTGTACTGCAACTTGACGTTATGATTTCAACATCTATATGCTCTTTTTGGTGATAACTCCAAACTTCAATTTCCCAGCAAATTAAAGGAAGGACAAAAGTTGCCAAGTTAAGATATTTCTTTGATATGTAGCTCATATTTAGTGTTACCTACACGTGCGTACACACACACAGACAAACGCATATATATATAATATATATATACATATATATATATATATATATATATATATATATATATATATATATATATATATATATATATAATATATATATATATATATATATAGAATATATATATATATATATATATATATATATATATATATATATATATATATATATATATATATATATATATATATATATATATATGGTCCAGTTTTTTGCGCAATCATGTAACGGATGAACAGTGGAATGCTATTAATGACAATGTGTACAATGCAGTGCGATCGGTAGCAGTGGAACATCAAACTAACTTAAACAGGAAACTGACCATTTATTTCGAGATAGTGTATGGACAAACGAAAAGTAACCTGGACTTATATAAACCTCTCATATATATATATATATATATATATATATATATATATATATATATATATATATATATATATATATATATATATATATATATATATATATATATATATATATATATTTATTTATGTATATATAATTAATGGAATACTTGAGGGTACCTCTCAAGAAAATTCCATCATTCTCTATAAAGTATACCACACGTACTTTGTACAGTCTTCGTTTTAGGAGCCTCGATGGCTCGGTCGGTAGAGCAGCGGACTCGGACTTCATAAGAAGTCTGTGTCGCGGGTTCAAATTCGCAGCCGGCCGGTCAGAGGGCGGACACTTTCCTATCCGTGTAGACACCCCGGGATTATGTATGTAATCAACGGATAGGTTTGCTGAAAGCAAATGGGTGTTACAGACTAATACACACACAAACAAAGCCACTCCAACATCTTCTAAAAACATAACAGACGCCTTACACGTCTCGAACTGTCGTCCTAAAACCGCTCACGTCTCTTCGCTGCTGGGAGAAAGGGAGCTGGGGATTTGGCACGATACATATACACGTGCTACCGGGGTCTAAGCGATGTCAGGCAGGGCAGCCGATCGAGGCTACGGCCTACCCCAACGCCAAATCAAAGTCCTTCAAAAGAAGGCATCGTGATTACCCTAAATGAAAAATGGGAAAAAAGCACGTTAAAACGAAAAAATTCACATCCGCGAAAAACATTTACACTCACACACCTTATACTACACATACACACACACACACACACACACACATATATATATATGTGTGTGTGCGCATAAATGTGTTTGTCGCGCGTGTGAATTTTGTGCGTATATTGTACAAAGTACGTGTGACATACCTTACAAAGTAATAGTATAATTTTCTTGAGAGGTACCCACGAGCCTTCCATTAATTAAAGTTCTCGTGTCCCCTCCTCACACTGATGGAATAAACAAAGCCACCTCATTAGAAGTGACGAGCTACAAGCTGCCGTCTGCTGAGGAAGAGAAGCCTCCGCACATAGAAAATATTATTGTTTAGTCTAACAAATTTATTTTCATAATAGTCTGCCAAAGAATGTAAATTGACCAGTGTCTTGGACTCTCTCGTCGCTTTTATGTCTTGTAGTATTTATTTTGGCTTTCAGCACGATAGACTGTTTTAGGTTGGAAACACTAAAGAGATTCGACAGAGGATTCGAAACTTATAGTTGATATGAACTCCGAAACTTTTATATGATGATATAGGATTTGAAACTGTCCCCAGGTAATGGACTCATCTTTTATGAGAGTATGTGATTCGAATCTTTTCAGTGATTCAGGATTCGAAACTGTAAGCAGTTATGGATATTGAAACCTTCCTCAGATACGATTGGAAAGCTTAAATGGATGTGGGACTCGAATTCTTTGAAAGAATTAGGCTTGAAAGCTTTAATCCCAAATACTCTTGAGTTGGAAATATTTTCTTTGTGAATACGGGAAAAAAATCTTAAATGTAAGTTCAGATTCAAAGCTTTAAGATATACTTAACTTGGAGCTTAAAAAGAAGAATGTTCTGAGATTTGGAAGAAGTGTGGTATTTAAAAACTTGGAAAGTTGTTAGCTCTGAATCTTCGTTTGGTATGAATAAGACTGGAAGCCTTAAACAGATAAAGTTTTGAACCCAAAAATTATAAGTAATGATCTGATATTTTAGAAAAGATAAGGCTTAGAAAATTTAATATCTATAGGCAATGGGGAAAGTGAAAAAAAATGAAGCATTTGTAGATTTTCAAAGTTATGGAAGTCGGAAGCGAAAGAGAGACAGAATTTGAATCTGTGGAGATAAGATTCAGAATGCTAAGTAGTTAATTATTCTTTTCTTCCTATCCTCTGCTAGCTCTTGAAAATTAGGGTGGACCCAATGCTACTCCTCGAGGTCCCAACGATCTCCTGTGATTTTCATTACAGTAGTTACATTGTGTATGAAAGGGGCACTGGCCCTGTTGACCCACTTCCCTGACATCGTGGTAGGCTAGCATCGGGGGGGGGAGGGTGTTCCCTTTCTTTCTCTCTTAAATAATAGAGTATACCTCAGTAATTTTTCAATTTGGTAATATTTACGTCAGTGACTCAGTTTAGCTAGGAAAATGGTGGAGATTATTATTATTATTATTATTATTATTATTATTATTATTATTATTATTATTATTATTATCATGCTACTTCTAACACCACTACTATTATTGTACGCACATGGGTGCATATTCATGTAGATGAGCCCAAAAGGTTATTTGCTTCCTAAGAAAGCGTGGACAAAGTAGAATGGCCATAAATGAAGAGAACAAGAGTAAGACACAATAAAATAACAATGAAAATAATAATTATAAATAAAAGAAAACAAATAAATAAAACAAGCAAATGTATAACGCATATAAATTAAACAGTTGCGATATTGATTGTCACAAAAACAACACAAACGAAAATAAGGAGTCTGCTTATCACAGTGGCCTGTTAAAAAACCAAGGAGATTAAGAATCGCCCCACGAAAGACGAGGACAAATTAGTGACATGCATAAAGCTCACTCGGAAAACTCCGAGTGTGTATAAGAGAAACGAGCTGTTGATATTATATTCAGTTTTTTTTCCACCGCAGAGGCTGATGGGAAGGACAGCATAGTGCCATGACCTAGCTCAGGCCTGATGGTGTGTATCATATTTTTAGCAAGATAGAGAGGCGGGCACTTTGCTATCCATGTAGACACCCGGGATTATGTATGTAATCAACGGATAGGTTTGCTTAAAAGCAAATGGGTGTTAGAGACTAATACACACACAAACAAAGCCACTCCAATCTTCTAAAAACATAACAGACGCCTCACACGTCTCGACTGTCTCCTCGCTGCTGAGAGAAAGGGCGCTGGTGACTGGTACAATACATGTACATACGCTACTGGGGTCTAAGTGATGACAGGCAGGGCAGCCGATCGAGACTACAAACTCTACCCAAAAGCCAAATCAAAGTCCTTCAAAAAGAAGGCATCGTACTTACCCCATACAAATGGGAAAAAAAGCACGTTAAAAAAGAAGAATTAAATTTCTTTTTTTATTTTGACGGTATCCATATACATTCACAGGGAACAGGCCAACGAATCCAGCTACATATCTAGTTATATTCCACCAAAAAAAATGTCCCAAAGAAAAGAAAAAAAAAACCGTGGATGAAATTATAGACTGAATAAGGATTATCTAACAAAGAGACTTATGACATCTTTTTTTAAAATCACGAATTGGTGACGATGAACTTGACTCCTTTTAGCGAGGGAGTCTGCTTCTACATTTCTGGGGTTCAGAATTCACTTACTGCTTTTTTTTCATGATTCTTCAGCCCGGTTTGGAGGCATATCCAGTGACTCCTTCCCGATTAGACAGCAGTCTTCCTCTTTCCCTTCCTTATATTGTTCCTGGAAATATTGTGGTGATTTCAGGTCCCCCTTCTTATTAAAAAGATTTTCGAGTACTGTTGCCTCTTAAATTGATTGGTAAAATTTGGGGAAAACTGGCTTAGAAAAATTAGGATAAATTGTAAAGTATTTGTTAATGGTGTTTATCGACATAAAGGCAAGCGCAAAACCTAATTAATCGTCCAAAATAATAATACTAGGGTTTCCAGTTACAAGATACGAAATAACTACGCACTATGAGTAATAACTCTTTAAATTTTGTAAAGGCAAAAATACGAGGTCCCACACAAATGGCTGTTCTAAACATGCATGTGCTAAACGGGTCTCTGCACAGATTTACGTTTCATATTGCATCCTTCGATTGCATATATAGAATTTATTCTCGGAAATAGTTACAACCAATCAGTTTCGTTTATTTTTTTGTGCTATCAGGTCGTTGTCACTAGTGACCTCGTTGGTTGATTATGTTCATAGGCCGTTGCTACCAACTAGCCTCCTCTAATATTCCCGTCATTGCGAACAAGAGTTCTTGTCCAGATGAGTTTCCTGTTCTTGGCAACTAAGCAAACCTTGTCGAAGATTTATGCCTAAATATGGTTTCAAGTCTGCAACCAAGTGACTTAATTTGAGAGTCCAGACTCTGCAGGTCGTTTCGACCCACTGACCTCGTCGAGGGTTTGTGCTCCCAAGTTCCAGCAACCAGTTGACTGGACTGCGTGGGAGGTTTATACTCGCCTGTGTGGCCAACAACAACTGACCTCGTCTAAGATTTATGCTCGTAAGTCGTCATGACCAGCTGACCTCGTTGAAGATTTATGCTCGCTTTTGCGACCAGCTGACCTCGGCGAAGATATTTTATCCTCGCAAGTCGCTGCGACTTGCCTCTCTTTTGCTCAATGGCATCATCTTCCCATAAGCTGCACAGTAGCACATTCTTTCCGCGTTGGACTCCATTTTTTATCGCCGCTCCTTCATAGCAAATGACGATATGACATCATGTGCTTGGTATAACCATCAGCTAAAGTCATCTCTCACTGAATTATGCGCGTAACGTCATCCATGGTGTATGGTTCTTCGTTAACGACGCGTAGCGCCCTGCTTTTTAAAAACTTTAGTTGCGTAACTCTCGAGATTTTATCTTTCTTGATGCGATGGCGTTCAGAAATGTGTGAGAAATGCATTTTCGTTTCTGTTCATCGGAACTTTGCTGAGTTTTCGTACTTTAATTACAATTTTCCTCATTCTCTAAGGCTAACTGACTGTTGAGTAATAAACAATAAGTCTAAGTTTCCGCCACAACAACAATTGTCATCGACGTGGTTGTTCTTACACATTGGAATAGACTAATTTATTTCGTCATGATCATCAAACACTTCTTTCATAGTATTTGTATGAAATAGTGTAGTTCTCTTCTGTCAGCGTGTTTTCCTTATCTAGCAAGCTTTGGAATTCTCACCAGCCTTCCGTTTTCCAGTAGCCTATCAATAGCCCTGCTCTTTTTCTTTTCGCCTAATTTTCCGTGTTTTGCATTGAAATCTCCAGAGATTTACAAAGAATGGGCGTCGAGGAGTTATGCTAAGTATCATCAGTGCATTATAGTATATGCTAAAAATTGTGTAACATACAGTTTTATTATAGATTCAAATCCCTGCTGTACTGTAAACAGATATGCCTGTTTCAGTGAGAAGTGCACAGCCATAGACTCAGGTAGAACCATCGAACCCTGAAATGAGTAACTCCGCCTTGCTTATTTCTGAAAGCAACGACGATTTTTCCCAGTCTTAGGATATCCAAGTTAAGCCCTTTTTTTGTTTTTACAAAAATTAGTTGCCGGATATTACACAACATTTGTGGCATAATATTCATAAATATAAAAAATGTCACGGTGGTGACAGATATATTCGTATATAAAAGAATAAAATAAAAGAGAGAGAGAGAGAGAGAGAGAGAGAGAGAGAGAGAGAGAGAGAGAGAGAGAGATCAAACCGTGGGGGAAAATTGACGTGAACTTGAGCCTGATGAATGGAGGTTGTAACAAAGCAAACAGGAGGGTCATTTTATCTGATGTAATAAGCGTGGGTGACATCGTGTGGCGTTCCCAGGTTCATAAGATGTAGCCGTTTTACAGCCTTTTTATGGTCCTTGGATTCCCAGGCTCATAGTGCGCACGCGCAGAAAGGGGTATCCAGAGGTCTCTTGAATGAACCACCGATCTTTATCTGTAGCGTTGTAAACTCGCTTTCCCAGTTCTAGTGCGCTCGAAATTCCTTCAAAATTCTTCCTTTTATTGCCTTGTAGTTTTTACTTATAAAGCGGGTTAAAATTTCAATATTAACTGTTTTTACATTTTCCTGTGTTTCCAGTGGAAGTACAGGTTTATTTTAAATAAGCATTTTCGTCGTACATCAATTTTGATAACTCATTTATGTAATTCAGAATAACATTCGTTGAATATTTACAACAGGTCTCCTAATTTCTACACAACACCCAACCACTTCTAACTAGATTTTGTATTTATTAAATTGACGACTACCTCTGCCCTGTAAATTTTCATTTAAATAAAATATTTTTCCATAATTATTACCCTTTTGTGTATGCAGCATAATTGAATTTTTGCATCGTTATTTTGCTAAGAATCTACTATCAGTAAGTGGCGGACATCAGCAGCGGGGTTGGACACGAAAGATGTATGGGCTACCGTAAATCAGCAGAAACTGTAGGGGACATCGTGGCGTAAAAGGTAGCAAATATATATATATATATATATATATATATATATATATATATATATATATATATATATATATATATATATATATATATATATATATACAGTATATATATATATATGTGTATATATATATATATATATATATATATATATATATGTAATTTTTATATGATATATATATATATATAAATTTTTATATGTGTGTGTGTGTATATATATATATATATATATATATATATATATATATATATATATATATATATATATATATATATATGTGTGTGTATATATATATATATATATATTATATTATATATATATACACACACATAATTTCTACCTTTTACACCACGATATATAAATATATATTCATATATATATATATTACATATATATATATATATATATATATATATATATATATATATATATATATATATATATATATATATATATATATATATATATATAAGTTTATATATGTATTGTAAATGTGTTTAAGGAATGTCATATGAAAGCAAATGTAAAGTTTGTAAATGTGCCTTTATCAAGCAGAGAATATCCGGGAATACGCCTCGCATTAGTAATTTAGAAGTGGTGTTTAAGAAACTGTTGCTTGGAAGTAATTAAGTTTTTTATGAAGAATTTTCTCCTGCTTACTTTCAGCAAACTTTATTTTGAGACTCACCTCTTCTCTCTTTCTACCATCATTCAAAATGTTTTACTCCTTAATACCTCTTTCATGACATTTTAGTAGTTTTATTCATGGGATTTACAAATCAGTGTCTGTCTTAATCCACATTCATCTTCCTATGCCAACCCGTGTGTCATCTGCCTGGTAATATCAGTGCACACGTCCTTATAATTTTTTAAGTGAGCAAGCCTATATAACCCAGTTGAAGACCATACTATATATATTTTAATATCTTTTAGAGTTTTTCCTCATGTTAAAAAGAACATTTATTCTTCAGATCAGTCCCTCGGGACCCTTTCCCGTATTCGGATATAAAGTTAAACCTTTAGTATACGCGATATTTTTCCTCAGATAAAATTAAGTATGCAACTTGCACGCCACGCTCGTGATGTGAATTTACATACCACTAATTTTCCTTTATTTACGTTCATTTTTATACCTTTACATTTTATTTTTACATTCTTTTTATGACACACTGAACACCCTTTGAGGAAATTGGCGAGAGAGATTGCAAAATTCATGCCAGCTGCCCGGGATGTAAAAGCCTTGTGACTGATATTTGGAGTTTTAGAGCCGACTTGGATAGTTTTATGAATTATGCGACCAAGATTGTTGCCTGGCACGATTTTGTTCCAGGGTTATTGGGGAATGCAACGGCATGCACAAGTAGACATTATTATTATTATTATTATTATTATTATTATTATTATTATTATTATTATTATTATTATTATTGTTATTATTCATAAAAATCTCATCATAGCGTGAGTTATTAAAGCGGTGAAGAAATATTATTATTATTATTATTATTATTATTATTATTATTATTATTATTATTATTATTATTATTAATTAAATTATTCATAAAAATAGCATGAGTCACTAAAACGGTGAAGAAATCCACTACGGTGTAAATGTAAATATACAGTACATTAGATAACTTACTTTGATCCTCCTTCTCCATCTCAATCAGTCTAAGAGGGAGAATCGAGCACGTTCTCGAAAGCTGTCGTTTTCTTTGTATATTCCTAATATATATTTACATTTACATCGATGGTCCTAATATCTGATTTTATAGCAGGGATATGGATGGGAAGATACTTAGGATTTATAAGTACTGACCCGCAGTTACTTAAGTAATGGATAAAAAATAGAATGGTCAATACTTTCATTGCAAATAAAATAGGATTTAAAACTTCTGTTAAAAAAAGTATTCACGAGTCAATATTTCTGTAATTTCAAAACATATTTAGATGAATAAAAAAACTGTAATGAAGTGAATATACTTTGATTACTAAATTTATTTTTGTAAATATATTGTGATGTATATACAACATTACAAATTGTAAGAATTGTCAATGTATATTTTCTTAATAAAATAAAAAAAATATATTTACATTTACACTGTTGTAGATTTCTTCACCATTATTATTATTATTATTATTATAATTTATTAAGGGCTGAGTTATCCATAATTAAACATGATTTCATTTTATCTGTAGAGAAGGTTCATTGTTAATCCGTTTTCTGAGTCAAAATCAAGTTTGACTTGCTTATTATTCCTGATAAAAAGATGACGTACATTCGAATTTCAGTTGACAATAGGAGAAAAAGACCCTTTAGGTTTAAACCATTAACTTGGTCAGCAATCTTTTGCAGAGCGAAATGTACAAAAAAGGAAAACAGACCGTTGTCAGAATTAAGTTGAGTAGCTCTGTTTGGAAGAAAAGTCAGAATATGTTTTCGGTGGCTTTCCAGCTAAAGTCGTATTCATATATATATATATATATATATATATATATATATATATATATATATATATATATATATATATATATATATATATATATATATATTTTTATATATATATATATATATATATATATATATATATGTTTTATCTGGAAAGCCACCGCAAGATGTTTTGACTTAGCGTGTGTGTGCATGTGTTGACCACGCTTATTCATTCATACAATGCTTATAATTATTTACCTGAAAACAGTCCTACTAACAGCATTACAACGTATTAAGATGCATAAAATAAGTTCTTTCGCCTAATATGCAGTCCCAGTTTTCCGAGGTTACATTTCACATGAAAAACTTGCTTTCTGAAGAGTGTTCAGACTACTTGGTAAAAATGGCAGATTCCTAAGAGACAAGGAGTTTATCCGATTGATTTCAAATCATTGCTAGAGTTGACGGTGGAGTGTGTGATGGTTTCGTATAAATAGTCAAGGAAGGACGCATTATGATATAATTATACTTTATTGTATTCCTGAGTATTGTTACGTAACCATTTTTAATGTTAATTTATGCTCAGGCTAGATATAGCCATTAGGTTGCCTGTCCCTTTTGCCTCTGCGAGGAAGGAAGAAAATTAAGAAATTTATGAATCACGCTTTCGTGATGCACAGTATATTCTTAAAATGTTCACCTACACATGCTTAACATAACCGTTAATAATGAAAATGCACGTAATTGGACTCCATTAACATTCCTTTTTCGAAAATGATTTTTAGGTTAATATATCATTTCATCTATTGCCTCAAGATTCTTGATGTTTATATGGCTTTTTTAATGTTGAATGATGAAGTCTTCAAAATAATTCCATTCATTCCTTGGAGGTTGCCTATTCCTACCAAAACAACGCCACCTAATCCTACAAAGTCGCAGATGCAAGGTAGGCCCATAGTAAAAAAAAAAAAAAAAAAAAGGACGGGTTAGGAATGATGGGAGACCTCCGTAGTCCTTTGCGGTCGCATATTAATTTGTTTCTAGGGGCTATATATACCTCCAAAATAATTCACCAATTAATTCTGTGAGGACCAATAACAAGTTATTATCATCGATATTCTTGTTATCATTCTTATTATTGATATTCAGTTATAGCTTTTTTGTCTTTGATTAGTTGGTGCTAAGATGTTCGAGTATTCAGCATAGATATTTAAGAACTGAATGAATGTTAAATTATGTTATTAACTGAGAATACTGATTGACAGTTTTTGTGACTACCGATGATATTTTAAAAGTAAGTTACTTTCTGTGTAAATGTTCATAGCAATTTGCGACTTCTGTTTGTCTTGCCACCCACTCAGTTTAACTCCCTCTCGAGATTCCGTAGCCCTAACAAGAACCTCGCTCAACAATTATTTCTTTTGAGCTATATAAACCATAAAAAAAAAACTTGGAGTCTTCCTGGGTCATATTACGTAGCTGTGCCACTTGAGAATACAATACTGAGGTCACTGAAGGTGACGTCACATCCAAGTATCGGTATGGGCATCTTTTGGGATATCTTGCGTGTGCGTCCGTGGGTCTGTTGGATGATGTCAGACCCACTGCTGTCGAGGTCCCGGCAAAAACTTGCTCCACCAGTGGCCTTCCTGATACTCGAACAGCTTTTATGCGCAAGTCAGATAGTGTTGCCTTTTTAGAACCTTCGCTCTCGCACTCTCCTCATTCAATCGCCCCAGAGAGAGAGAGAGAGAGAGAGAGAGAGAGAGAGAGAGAGAGAGAGAGAGAGAGAGGTGCGCACTGCTGATGTTAGACTGCATGATTGTTTATGCTTACCAGCATTGAAAAATACAGCGTATATTCAGAGGGGCAGTAATCGGTGAGATTATCTGAATTATATTTGCGGACCAAAACAGTAGAGAGAGAGAGAGAGAGAGAGAGAGAGAGAGCTTTGTCTTCTAATCTCCATATCAATCATATTCATATTCTTTTAAATTCCTATTCTCATATAGGAATTGACTTTTGAACTTCCGATGGATAGCAAAGATCCACTTTTTTAGGCTAGTGAGATAGAGCTGCTACTTTAGAAGAAAGCAATGAAAGAGGGAAAATGAAATACGTTAGAGGGGAAAGGAATGGAGTACCCCCATTTGTGTGCTTTGTTTTTGTTTTAGATGGTCTTCATTTGTAAAGAATGTGTACATATCATTCAGTAACACATGGGAAATATGAGTAAGAATATATAAAAGGAATAGAAGAATGGGCACATAAATACATCAGCTAGTAGATAAAATTCGTAAATAAAAAGATATATAAGTAATGAAAATAATTCAAAAATATTGGGTAAATAAATGGATGGATAGGTGTTACATGCAACTAAGTTCATGAATAAATACGCGGAGGGAACAATCAGTTGAATTAGCATAGCCAGTCAAGTGCCCTGCATCATTTGCATTTTCTGTTACAAATACTGCGACACGATTAGGGTAGTCACCGAAGTATATACTCTTTGTGATTTCTATTTCCTTCCAAAGATACCAGGAAAACCTTGGATCCAGATCCGCACCAAAATGTAATTGCTTGTTTCACGAACCACAGTTCTAAGAGAAAACGTCTATTAGGCAGATCGAACCTACAACAGAACCTCCTTGATGGAGCTGTTAAAAATAGCAGAATAAGGATTTGAAGAATGAACAAAGGAAAATCAAATAAAATATTAAGTTGAATCAACATTTAAATAAAAGGAATAAGATCAGGGTTTCACAATGTTACTCAGATAATGAATTCGGCTTCTTCAAACAGCCCCGTTATATGACCTGTGGTGGCTGGTGATTCATGGAATACTTTACAGAGGTAGTGTTGTGTCATAAACAATTCTGATCACTCTGCTTTAGGAAAATGTAGCGGTGAGGATTTTCAGCTTCTATTAAATATTGTTTTTATTATTTCCAAGAAATAATGTGAGATTTTTTAGTCATTATTATTATTATTATTATTATTATTATTATTATTATTATTATTATTATTATTATTAAGGAATAGGCCATAAAAACAGGGAACTTTTTAATTTTTTTGTAGCAAGCCTCCACAAAATAATACCTGTAAGTATAAAGGGGAAAAGGCATAGGAAAAGAGAAAGTGAAATGTAAGACGCGTACTTTGAAGGCAATTGTTATTTAAGAATGTTGTGATAATTTTTTTCGATGAATATCTTTTTTCAATAAGAAAAATGTGTGTAATAGTGACCGTGAACAGGTCTCTTATTAACACCTATTTCATTATATTTTATGCGAATTTTTCTTTATTTTTCATTGCTGTTTATTAATAACTAGCTTATCCACAATTAGAGAAAGGACTGTTTGTAATAGAGACCCCGAAACGGAAGGTCCTGACCCTTTCTAATTACTTTGATGCTGTCCCTTCAGGGTAGGGTAAAGGGTGGACATTTGAAAGTCAGTTCTCATTGGCTTAATTCGCAGAGAAATGAACTTGATGTGAGGTACGTGCTGCCTTTTCGAGATCCCAGATGGTCTATAAATATATATATGTCATTGTTTTTCAATTTTTCTAATGGAGGGCAATCACAGAACTCCCACAATACCGGGCCCCATGACGTGGCCTTGACACAGAATGCTTGGAAAAGAACATGGCTAATAGGGATATATAACTGCATAATCTAAGTCCAACCAGGAGTGGAATTAGTAAAAAACTTATTGCAAAGGAAGGGAAAACATTAATAGGCTAGAATTGCACCAAGTGTTTTTTTTTTGTGTGTGAAAAATATTAGACTTTCAGTGAATGGTCACAAGTTTGAAGACGCAGACACTTTTGAAGTCTAATTGGAAACTGGTTTAGAGCTAAAAAATAGCATAGATGGGAAAGAAGACTAGATATAAAGACAATACACCACCGACATCAAGTGAAAAGCTACAAAAAAAAAAAAAAATCAAAGACAACAGAACTTATTTTTACCCCTTATAACCAATGCAAATTGGTAGTGTAATTAGGATGATTCATAATCTTCACAAAAGAAAACCAGTTACACAGTTAGTATACCAGCACTTAACACTAGTTAAAAGAATAATAACACTAGTTAAAAGAATAATAAGGAAATAATTATATCTTAAATCCACACCCTCTCTTATTACTTACTCTTAATTGGTTGAAACTCCCAGATACAACTTCAGCTGCCTGGCATAAGCTTAGAGTTAGACAATATTTCCAACTCTTAGGAAGTACCTTTACTGTGAGGCTTATGGACTTTGAAATACAATCTGTTGACAGAGATAGAAACTGGAGCCAACAATATGTGTTAATTGTGGCTAGGAGGCTCATAGTTCTATATTGTGGGGAAGAACATGCTACCTCTAACGAGAAGTATGAAACAGTTAGACTGGAGAATGGGTTCTTGACACTTTAAACAAGAAAGGATTAGGTTTAAGAAAAGCTTGACGAAATTGAACCGAATTTCAATTAAATATATTAATATGTGCGAATGCATTAAAAAGAAATGAAAAGTTAATGCAACCAATTGTATAATAGCTAACACTCAGAGAAGCTGGACCTCACTGGTCAAATAATCTATAATAATAATGAAGTACCAAATCATGCAACAAAACTACGACAGTAATGTTAGAAAAGAGCGCTTACTGGAAGGAGATGCGACATGCACCATTAAAATACCTTAATCTCTTTCATGGACCATGAACAGATCCTTCAAACTCATTTGAGGTACAAACACAAAAATCTCTACACATCGAAAGGATCCTCTGCAGGTCTGCCACTAGCTTCTGCCCCTCAGATGCTGGGAACAACAGGAGCTGATCTAGAATCAGCTCCTGTTAGCGCAATATGGTTTCCCTAAAATGCAGTTGACAAGAGATGCCTTAATTAGCCTACACTCATCTATATGCGAATCATTTGCTTTCAAGCAGCATCATGTGATCGTATTTTTTTAACCTTGCAAAGACATATAAGGCAGGTTGAAAATATAAAACCCTGAAACCTGTACATGATTGTGAACTGAGGGGAAAACTGCCACTGTTCATTCAGGATTTTATATCTCACTGCTTGTTTTGGTAAGAATTGGTTTTATTTTATCTCCAAGAAAGGTGTGAAGAAGGAGGAGTCCTTCGGGGTAGCGTGCTTAGTGTGAACCTGCTTGCTCTGTCAACAAACAGGAGATCCTCTGTAATCTCTGGGGATATTCTCCATAGCTTTAGGTATAAATTTTTTATTTCTTTTTCTGGACAATAAGGGCCATTGTCGAAAAATCTTCAAATCATGGTTAATAAAACAATTAAATGGCTTCAAGTTTTCAACTATTAAAGCAGTAATTGCTCATTTCTGTCGGATTCAAGGATTCCATCCAAAATCTGATATTGTTATCAGAGACCAGCTTATTACCTTGAGTGAAATCACCCAGTGAAACTGATTTTCGACCATGGACTGGTATGGGAGCCACATTTAGAATCATTCAGAGCCAAGTGTTTAAATGCACTTAAAATTTTAAAACTGTTTGCTCATTCTTCTTGGGGCAGGCGCCAATTTCTTATGAAACTTTATAGTCTGCATTTTATCTAGACCATTTTGTGGTTGTGAAATTTATTCTTCTGCCATCTCCAGATCAACTCTCCCGACAGTGGCCTCAAATTTTACATCAAAATTTTATGATATTTACCTGCTCTTGAATAAATATCAGTGGTAAATTACGTGTATTTCACAACTTTTTGGTATATTAAAAGTGTTTTGCAAGCATATCTGTTTAATGTAACTAACACCTAAATTTGAAATTTTGTAGTGGCTCCCCATCACAGTTATCCAAATAAAATTTCGTTGGGTATCACCTGTGGGAAAATAGACAGAAACGAGGCAGCTAACCTTGCCAAGCAAATGACAACAGAATTGCTTCCAGGGAGGTGCACCTCATGCCAAGTATAGAATCTGATCATCAATAAGAATGTATGACAGCAGCGGTGGAACTTGAGGGCCCCAAGTAAAATGTAGATAAAATGCAATGTATCTTGCAAACATGATAATATACTTTGACGACAATAAAAAGCATTGTGACGCTGATGTATTGGGCTTAGCCGTTTGACTCATGGATTTTTAATGTTTAATGGGTACCAGTCGTTCTTGCCTCTTGATCCCAAGTCTTGGTGAACTTGGGGATCGATTTCTTTTCGAGGCATGAGTTGTGTATGGCAGGTACATCTTCGCCAGGGTTCTGGGAGAGAATATAAATTTCAATGTCAGTTATGTTTCAAAATTTCGCAGAAGCTGGTGTTCTAAAAAGTTACATTTCAAACTGATTTTCAATTTGATAAATTTTAATTTCAATATTCATAATTTTTAGACACCTAAGATTTTTATCGAGCATGTTCTTGTATTATCTTACATCCTGTTAATTTTTTTTTGCGCATCGTTACATTTCTGTTTCGGCGTCATTGACCCTGGCAATCACGACGCCAGATAGCCCCCAGTCAATCAGTCAATCAACCGTCAATCAGTCGATCAACTGTCCCGAAACTCAGACCCAGGTACTTCGTTCTGGATAATTTTATAGGGCCTGGTAGTGGAAGAGGCAATCTCCGGACTGGACGACAGAGTCTAAACGTTCAAGACAGAAAGAGTGTATATCTAAATACATATTACGTTTTATTATATTGGATGCACATGCTGTTTAGTTTGCTTTTCTCTTCCTTCTTACTTTGTTATGATAATAATGATATTGGTGTTGTTTCTCGATCTTTTTATTAAAATATTTAAAGTAGCGAGAAACGTCTGGCTCTATGCTCTGTGCCCTATGCTCCCGATGCTTACTACCGTTTGAATTCTATCATAGAAATATATGGCCATTATAAATTTCAAGAGTGAGAACAATATTGTTCTGATTTTTATTAAACAATTTATGGATATATTACAGTGGCCATCCCATCAGTGAGGTAATGATAATGAAAGCCATATTGCAAAAGAAGAAAGAACACAAATATTCTTAAGTAAGGCCGGCCTTCGCATGTCAAAGAGAAGATAACATGAACGTAATGGCACAGTCGAAATAAGGAGTTTATGAATTTCCTAAACCTTAAAGAAGTTCAGACTTTACATCAGAGTTATGTCTAAGATTTTATCATTGTAATTTATCTTAATTTTCGTAATCTACTTACGCTTCAGAAGGATAATAACTGGGCTAACGGGCTTCTTCAGAATAAAATGACATGTCTGAGGATTTAGGGGTAAGTTCAGATAATGTGAGGACTAAAAACAAAATTGTACAAATCTCAAGAAACAAGTAGGTTATAATAATTAGAAATAAATGCCACGACTATAAAAGTAAAACTGTCGTCTTCTCTAGAGCAAAAGAGCAAAATAATATGTATAGACTCCCAGGAAACGTGAAGAGATCAAGTGGGATGATTAACTCTTTTCTCGTCTACAGAGTTTCATTTTATCTCATTTTCCCCTATTGATAATCAACCGTTCCATTCAGTAATATGCTATTTCCCTCGAAGTAACTATTTACATGTTTTGGTGTCTATTATTATTATAAGTTCCTCATTGAACGGGTGGGTATCGTTCTCAGACAGCACTCTGCTGGCCCCGCGTTCGATTCTCCGACTGGCCAGTGAAGAATTAGAGGAATTTATTTCTGGTGACAAAAAGTCATTTCTCGTAATAATGTGGTTCGATTCCACAATAAGCTGTAGGTCCCGTTGCTAGGTAACCAGTTGATTCTTAGCCACGCAAAATAAATCTAATCCTTCGAGCCAGCCCTAGGAGAGCTGTTAATCAGCTCAGTGGTCTGGTTAAACTAAGGTGTACTTATCTTATTATAATTAATATTATTATCATTTTATTATTGTTGTTGTTGTTATTGTAGGTCAACTTTCTGCTTACGGACCTATGGCCGCAACTAGGAAGGCCGTGACTCATCGTGTACAAAAAAAAGCGAGCTTGTTAGCGTTTGTCTGTGGAGTTTATTGTCTCGTATTGTGGTTCATCTTTATTCTATCAGATGCGCTAAGATTCATCTTGTCCTAATTTGGCCACTTCGGCATCGTGTTTCGGTGCTCCCTTAAATTAAGGTTGTGATAAGGTCTGCTGGAGCAGAAATGGAGGAGAATTATGTAGTATGTAGGCGTATGATAATGTTATATTATGATAAGGCGATAGTATTGCATAAGGCCAATGCCTATAGTAGTGCTATTGCAAGACAGTAAAATATGGAAATAGTAGCCATACAAAACCAGTGCACGTGAGAAGCTATATAGTGGCAAAGATAGAAGTATGATGGTAGTCAGTATGGATAAGTTATGATAGCAAGATATCAGTATGCATATAGAACAAGGTAAGGCTAAGACGCCCTACCCAAGGAACTAAGAATAGATATTCATTGTCTGGAATCTGATGAATTCTGCCCTATTTTGGCAGTTGTCCCATCAAAGCTAAAGAATCAAGTTCTTTCTCCTCTCAAGTGTTCACATTACACCCACCAAGCCACTTTTCCGAGTTTCGTTTTAACTATATAACTATGACCTACTTACCTTATAAGAAGAACGTCTAACGCCTATTTCGAGATGGAGACCCTCTTTTCGCCTTAAACCCTCATGTTCTTACTGTTTTTTATTTTGAGTAGGGCATTTCGTTGCGAGCTCTGTCGGCCTTTGAGTGAGGACGTGAGGTTTAGCAGAAAAACAGTAATCATCAGTGATGCCAAGGCTAGGTCAGATTAGTTTATAATCCAAGTCTCTAGGCGATACCTCTACCACATATAATGTGACCGGAACTGAATACCTACTGTTGTCTATATATATATATATATATATATATATATATATATATATATATATATATATATATATATATATATATATATATATATATGTATGTGTGTGTGTGTAGAATCTGCTTGCCACTTTTACCATGTATATCTGCAATTTTGTAAAATAAGTTCCACTTTTGAAGAAAATTGTGTGGCAATTTTGTAAAATCAGTTCTCATATATATATATATATATATAAGTATGTATGTATGTATGTATGTAGTATAAAATATAGTTTATGAAATTGCACAAAGTATGCGTAAATGCCTATACATTCATTTATACATGTACACACACGCATCACGCACTATATATATATATATATATATATATATATATATATATATATATATATATATATATATATATATATATAATATGTACAAATGTGTTTAATATCAAATTATATATGTATGAATTTATATGTATAAATGTATAGTTTATGGACGTTACCACCGCGCCATTGGTTGTTCATTTATCACAATAAATTCCCTTCGGTGTCCATCGGCTTGATGGCGCGGTGGTAACGTCCACTAAATGGGTCCATGTCAAGGGTTCGCGTAGTGGTACCATTATCACATATAAATTCCCCTTCGGTGATAATTATCCATCGGAGATATGATATTAAACGACATTTGTAGCTTCATGATTGTATATAAATCACGGTGTGTATATATATATATATATATATATATATATATATATATATATATATATATATATATATATATATATATATATATATATATATATGTATATATACATATATATATTTATGTATGTGTATGTGAGTGTGTGTGTGTGTATGTTTGTGTGTGTGTGAGTGTGTGTGTTATGTGTTTGTGTTTGCATGCGTAGAATCTACTGGTCACGTTTACCATGGATGTGAAATTTCGATAGCCCCAGTGAAATCTTTACTACTCAGTCAATTCAAATGTTAAAATAAATTCCCCCTTTCAAGTATGGAGAAAATTGAGAAGTCATTTTAGCAATTACATACACACAAACACACACACATGTGTGTTTGTGTGTGTATCCGTAAATACACATATATACATACATATAAACAAAAACAGAATCTTTAAACAGTGATGCAGACAACCCAGCACTGAGCTATCCCTTGTCACAACAACCGTATTCGAGATGCTGCTGCTACCGTTTTGAGAGCTGTCAGGTCCATTTCTTCAGTGTTTTCTCTTTCTTATTAAGTGACGGGAGATAAGCCTTTATTGGCGCGTCAGTTTGGAAACATGGCTGACATAGAGAAGATCCTTCTTGTTTTTTGGCTGCGTCCTTAAAGTGCAAAGTAGCGTATGTCTTCAGCATCGCTTTTAAGAAAGTGCAGCAGGTCCGTATATCACTAGAAAGGGATTATCTTTTTCTTTTTATTTTAGAGCGTCTTTTTCTCTCATTTTTAGGTTACTAGAACTCATTCTTCGCTTGTACGTTATAATTTTCTGTCCTTTTTTTAAACTAAAAGTATATTAAGATTCCAACCAGTTTAATATATCTTTTTCCAGAGCTCTTTTCCTGTGATCATTGTGTTTGATGAAGAGAATATTGCTTGTGGCAAGATTTTCAGTTTTCAACATTTTCATTATCGCGTATATGTCATGTGAGAATGAATAAGTCTCAGTTTTATGTTTTTGTGTTATTTTTTTAAGAAAGGTGGATAACCTTGGCTCGTGAGATTGAGTTTTTCATTTTTCAGAGACCATAATCAATAAAACGGTCTTTATTTTTTGGAACAAAACAAACCATTCGTAGGGTCCATGTTATTGCTTGTAATTAATAGTCCACATAAAAATTTATGAATACATGTTTCTGTGCGTTGTTTTTCTTTAAAATGGGCATAAGAACTTGTTTACTCAACGAAAGGATAAATTTTATAGCGCGAATACTTCTTTACTTTTATACAATGAAAGTGGAATATAAGGGTGCGTGGAAATTCCACTTGTGCTGCTGGAAGAAATGACCCATAAAAAATAAGTTCGAGTAATTTATCCATCAAAATTAAAGCTGTCATTTACAAAGCTGAAGTATTCCTCTTTCTTTTAAGAACGTAGCTCCCTTTTTTTCCTTTAAGAAAGTAGTTCCTTTTTTTCCGTTAAGAACGTAGCTCCTTTTTTCCTTTAAGAACGTAGCTCTTTTTTTTCCTTTAAAAACGTAGCCTCCTTTTTCCTTTAAGAACGTAGCTCCTTTTTTTTCCTTTAAGAACGTAGCTCCTTTTTTTTTAGAACGCAGCTCCTTTTTTCCTTTAAGAACGTAGCTTCTTTTTTCCTTCAAGAGCGTAGTTTATTTTTTTCCTTTAAGAACATAGCTTCTTTTTTCCTTTAAGAATGTAGCTTCTTTTTTTTCCGTTAAGAACGTAGCTTCTTTTTTTCCTTTAAGAACGTAGCTTCTTTTTTTTTGCCTTTAAGAACGTAGCTTCTTTTTTTCCTTTAAGAACGTAGCTTCTTTTTTTCCTTTAAGAACGTAGCTTCTTTTTTTTTGCCTTTAAGAACGTAGCTTCTTTTTTTTCCCTTTAAGAACGTAGCTACGGAGTCCGTGACTACATGTCAGTTAATTTGGTGTACCTGTGGTGCAGGCAGCTGACAAGAATATCTTGTAATAAAGCGAAATTTCTCCTTTCCTCCTTATTTGTAGTTCTATCATAAGTTTTTTTTTTCTATTAAGAAAAAGTGCAACATTCGTAAACCTGATCGGGTAATGGTATATTCGGCTTGTCGACCTTCTTTGTTAGTCGTAGGAAGCTGACTATATTTTTACCATTTATCCTGTTATTTTCTTTCTTCCTATTCTTAAGTAGATTGTTCACCTAATAATATAATTTACACTTTCATTATAAAATCTTAAAGTCTGCTTTCTAGTTTTTAATTTCCTATTGATTTTGAAGGGCACTGAGTTCCTTCTCGCTTATTCCAACATCAAGTGTGCTATCATATATTCAATCTGTTTCACTCTAGGGCCTAGGCTGAGTCACTGGTATTTTGGTAGCACTCAGATGTAATCTCTTTTATTCTCAACTCGTCTTGAGGTAATCGGCGAATTTACTTTATTAAGAACTTGATTTGTGAGGAATCCGGTATCATTTAGTATCTTTTTGCCTAACTCCAATTGAAACTAGATTAGTGTGCAATACGGATGTCGCGCACGTCTTCGATGTGTGACACCGCATTAAAAAACATAAAACTTAAATTTTAGCACAGTCTAGTAAAATACTGGCTGCTTGAGGCAAAGTTTGGTTGCAAGATATAAAACATGATGACAGATTTTGTGGTTAGGCGATACCTTTAATGAATTTTTTGTTCGTTTATTTTCTTACCTGTCAAATTTAGCAAACTTACAGATTTAATATTTTCATATAAAGCCAAACTTTGAATAGCGAGGGCGATTACATGCCTATTTTGAGTTTCTTTGGTTACCTGTATAACGTGAGAATATAATGCT
>NC_089769.1:16694583-16802083 GCF_040412425.1 Macrobrachium rosenbergii | reverse complement strand
TTAATATGGAGTACACCATATAACTTCGAATTTCTGTGTTCACTTGTGTTTAGGACAAATGAATTTTACAGTCCCACAGAGATTCTTTGGTGGCGTGACATTGGAAAAGAGGCCAACTCGAAGTAAGGATCTGAATTTTGGCTGTTTCTGTAAATTTTGTAATATTGAAGTCGTTAGCAGTGAAAAGATTTTGGGAGGTGAAAGACTGTTTTCCTTTAATATTATTATGGAAGCAGTGCTAGAATTATTATGAGTGAACAAGCTCCGAAAGATGAACTTTGTTGAAACTCATGATGCTGGCAAAATTATCCTTAGAATAAACCATATTAGGTGTCAGCATTGATGTGGGTACAATAAGCATGCTTTTATTATTCCCCTACGGACAAAACCGGGGCATTTCAGTTTTTCCTCTTTTTGTCTACCTGTTTGTTCGTTCCGCTCTCTGTCTGTCTGTCTGTCAGTCGGTCGATTAGCTTGTCTGTCACCTTAGCGGTAGAAGGGGATGCAGTCAAACCTGGTCAGAGATAAACTAATATGCGCAGATGTGCAGGCAGGGAGATGATTGGTTTTCCAGTCCGTCAGTGTGTCTGTAACACTTACCTTGTCATTGCAGCTCCTCTTAAACAATCGAATAAAGTTTTTTCAAACTTGGTGCAAAACTGCAGCATCATGTATAACTTTGCATGATGGGAGACCCCCAGCTCCTCGTTGATAGTTCAGTACTAAGTGAATTACGTGTGGCTATGCATATATTTATAGCAGCGTTTCACTTAACACACGACATTTTCATCAGATATTAAGCAAGAAGTAATGGGTGATTTGTGGCTTAATATTTGACAAGAATTTCACGTGTAAAGTTAGTTACATACTATCATTATTGTATACTGTGTGTATATGTATATATAGTTACATATATATGTATATATACACATACATATATATGAATATAAACTTACATTTATGTGTATAAATAAAGACAAAATCCACGGAGGAAAGATTTTGTCTTTATTCAAATATTCATCACGTTCCATATTTTCGTGATTCAGCTATACATATGTGTATATATACATATATAATATATTTATTATATATATACAGTATATATATATATTTAAAATATATATATCTAGTATATATATATATATATATATATATATATATATATATATATATATATATATATATATATATATATATATATATATATATATATATATACATACACACGTATATATAATGCGAGTGTGTGTATAATATTCTTCGCCTTAATCCACCGTTGCCTTAATACCTTCGTTGACACGGCTGTAACTCACGCATAATTACAGGGTGCCTTAAGAGTTCCCCGGCAACCTAAGGTCGCAATAACACCTCACCCAGGATCACCTTTGCCACCTAACTCGGCGTTTTATGGACCTCTAAAAGATAATTAATTGGCAGGTCGAACAAGCCACTGCTTCAAGTTTCATCGCCGCTGGGTTATTGCTCTAAGCCACATATATCTCGAAGCCAGGTTTATCCTGAACAGGGAGCTGGTACTGTGTGTTTTAGCTTTCAGACTAAGAAAGAGGTTTCTGAATGATTTTATTAAATTTTACGGTTGCGTAAGCACGTCTTCCGAGGCTTGAACTCGCCAGTGGTGCTGGATATTAGCGTAGGAGTGAAGAAGAGTGAAATCGAAGTTTTTATTAATTATTTTTTATTATAGTGTAAAAAGAATTCTGTCTTTCGCCTTGAATTCATTTTGCTTTTTCCTGTATTTAAATGCAGTTGGCATGGACAACTCAGTGCCATTAGTTAGCATGAGCCAGAAGGAAAAGAGATCAGAAGCATATAGTTTATACACGCCAGCGCATATACTACCATCAACCGTTTCACACGCACACACACACACATATATACATGTGTGTGTGTGTGTGTGTGTGTGTATATATTCCTATATATTTTTCCTGTTATTGGCTAACAGTGCTATGCAGTGAAAAAAAGCATGCTGAAAAATAAGCGATCAATTCTGATAAATTTTAACATTTCTTAATCAGTGTTTTCCGATTATTTTACACAAGTTTTGTTTTGAATAGTCATAAGTTGTGTCTATGCATTATTGTGTGCTCCTGCATGCTTATTATGCCTAATATGCACAATAAGATTTTATAATACTATGTATTTGTGAATGCACTTTTATATCGTTGCAAATAAACACATTCAGAAAAAAGACAGGTCTTTACTCAAGTTCCCTCTGGCATGTAACCGTAGAAAGTCATGGATTAAATTTCTTTGTTCAGGCGTATGTGACACTGCGTATATAACAAATGAAAAGAGTAATAGCAAAGATAAAAAGCTGATCATAATTAAATGACCCAATTTCCCTTCAGACTTGAGCTCACTGCAATTTAATATTAAGATGGCTGCCATTGTTCTGCCCCAATTATTTTGGACAGTGGTCTTGCGATCTTCATGATTCTATGACGTTTCCATTTTTATCCATCGTCAGGCTTTGCAGTCTTACAGATGCCTCTTGGAAGTTGCCAACTTGATGGTCAACCTGTTTGATTACTCCCTCCTCCCGTTCTCTGTCTTTCCGGAAGGACCTTGCCTGTCTCATTGGTAAAAAGCCGTTGTCCATCTTCCTTTTTTGGCCGTGACTGATATTCACCTGGACAATCGTAGTGCCTCGGTGTCGTCACCATAAAAGAGAAAAGTCAAACGAAGAAAGGCTCCTCCAAATTGGCTGGTTTCATCGTTTTGATCCGATTTCGCCTGAAGTAGGCGGATTCCCTTCTCTCGGGACAAGAAGAAGATTTTCCGGGAGAAGGCTGAGCGCAAACGCCTTGGGCAATCGCCGGCAAGCTGATTGAAGTTGCTCATTTTATTCATTTATTTTTTTATCTAGCTTGCTTGCTAGCTGCCTAGTTCTTCGAGTGTTTTGGATGAGAATATGCAAGTGGATTATGTCTATTTTTCTGACTGCAGCGTGTGTGAGATGGTGGTCGCTGATGGGGGTTTATAATTGGAGTGCTCTCTCTCTCTCTCTCTCTCTCTCTCTCTCTCTCTCTCTCTCTCTCTCTCTCTCTCTCTCTCTCTCTTGTTGTTTACGGAAATCTTTTTTTAAATTTCAAGTATATTCGATGTCTTACCTATGCCCTGTTGTTTCGTAATAATAACCATAATGGTACTTTTTTCTTTATATTGTTTCCTGAAAGTCATTCTCAAAATTGTTCTGTAAAAATACTGCCTAAGCATTGTGGGCTAAGAATTCTGGCTAGCGATGTTTCTTATTTTCGTAGCGTTGGCTTCTAAGAAAAAAATCACTTTGTTTTCTCAAATTCTTCGGTTTATTTTTATATGACTTCCTTGGGGTTCTCTTTTGTTTTGATTAAGAGCGTAGAAAATGAAAATAATTTAGCTTCTTTAAAACTGAATACACTTTACGCAGTTTTTATTAGCTCTCAACTGTCGCCAGTGCTGTACGTACTGTTAACTTTGAAGTCCATTGAGAATGTTGTAACTGTAATATAATACTTTTTCTCTCTCTCTTTTTTTATTAACTCCTGAGCTTCTTTATGGCGATGTTAAGACCGCGCAAAGCATGGATGGCGAAATCAAACTGGGTCACGGCAAGAAACAAAATTGGGAAGATCTCGTTTAATGGTGGCGTTCTGCCCTTTAAAACGATGCTGGTCAAATTATTCGGGAAATACAGAAGGCAAAGAATTCCCCATTTTATGAGTAAATGGTAATAGCGAATATTCCAACTCTTGTGTTCGTGACTTCCACATGCTGTATGTGCAGTTTCGAATTTTGACATGTACAAATAAGCCACAGGAGCTCGAGATTAATACTCATTAAATTTGGATATGGGAAAATTACCGTTGATAATTTCCATCTTTGTTTTCTTTCGAGAAAAAGTCTCTGCCAGTCTTCGAATCCATTTAACTCTTAAATCCAAACGACGTTTATTTTATTAGTATGTGTTTATTTTTCTCCCTTCGTTTCTTAGTAAGGTACGTTTCCGAAACGACGCAAAGCTGCTTCAAGGCGTCCTACTCCTTTACTTTTCTTTCTGCGTATACTCAGTAATGTTTGTTTAATTACATATTTATTTTGCAGTTTTCTATTTGCTGTTGTTATCTGTATGTTAATATATATGCTTCTTCGTTCTCTCATTCTTTTTTATTCTCCATATACTAACTTTTTTGTTTCGTTTGTTCCACGTGAATGTGCGATAGTATTGAACAATTATAATAAAAGTAAACAAAAAGTGGCAAGGGTGACCTAGAGGCGTTCTTGAAGGTGGGTATATCTTTTCTTATTTAGACAGAGAGATCAACTGGCAAAGTAATTGACGAAGCGGTCGGGCACCCAGTCCAGATCCTGGGACGACACGTGCCTTGATGAATTCCGTTTTTGTTGTTTTAATTGTCAGTTCGCTTGTCTTAAGCATGATTTTTATCACGCTTGCTTTAGTAGTTCGTGATAAGAATTTGTTTTTATTTGTAAATCGGTATAGTGTCCGACGGCCAAGGCTAAAATTGACCATGTTGGGGGAAAGTGTTTTCGTACGTGTGGGATTCCGGGTAGCTTTTATGTTAGTTTTTTTTTTTATACGCTTTTATTAAGCTTGCTCTTTTGTCTGTTTCTTTGTTTGTTTGTCTGGATCAAATCTCGTAACTCAATTTTCGCCCAGTTCCCTTCATCCGATGGACTTGAAATTTTGCATGGTTACTCAGTCCCGGTTACAGTACAACTTTACATGATCAGTAGGTCAGCAGTGGCCTCTAGTGATCCAACAGTGACCTCTCCCAGTATCTTAGGATTTGTATGACCCGGTTACAATTTCTGTCACAGCTAAAAATTAATAAACAGAAAAACTATTTTTTTAAACAGACTTTTATTAAAATGTACTAAAAAGTAAAAAATAATTTTTTGAGACAAACCAGGATTTTCGTACAATTAATCGCGTCTACAAAATAAAAGCGTGGGCGCCCAACATGGAAGGAAATGCTAGAAGAAACAAAAAAAATTTTTTCTTGTAGCATTTCCTTCTGTGTTTGGCCCCCACGCTTTTATTTTCGTAGACATGATTAATTGTAAGAAAATACTAGTTTGTCTCAAAAATTTTACTTGTTACTTTTTAGTGCATTTTAATAAAAGCGTGTTTAAAAAAATTTATATTTTTTTTTTTTTTTCAGGGCTGAAGAGTGTCGCTTTTATTTGCTTTTGTTTTGGATTTTTTTTTTCAGATTTTAGTTCTTTTTGCCTTGTTTTATACCACCGACTTGAAAACTTGCCTTAAAAGGTCATAGGCTATGAGTAGGGCTGGCTTATTCACTTGTTGTTTTTTTTTTATTTCTTGCTTGATAACCCACGATTTCTCTCATGGCGAGTGCATGGTTATGTCTTGTTCAGTTAAATCTGAAAATGACAATGGCTCGGTTTATTTCCTCCCATCACTTAAGGTGTCCACCTGAATAGCTCTGTCTGTTTCTCTATAAAATATTTAAACTGGAAAAGTTATGATAAAATGAGCTTTTCTGATTTGGTAGTATCAGTGCGTTCATCTTTTCTTAATTTTCATTTTACAAATTGGTATTTGGGTCTGTCGAAGCTTCTTAGCAAGTTGGTGGCTATTGTTTTCGTTTGAATATGTGCTCATTGTGAATGGTAACAATAACGTATAGGTGAGGAACATCGACTGCAAGATGAAGGTCAGAAGATTCTTTATGCTGAAAATTAGCCGAGAAAACCAGCAGAGTGGACTGCTTGATTCTGCTGCGCTTAACTTTTTCCCCCCACGCTCCTCGCAACTCTAAATTATTATTCATATTTTTTGCTCAACTGGCTTGACGCAGGGAATGATAATTGATTTCGAAGAATTAAATAAAATCTGCATAGCCTAATGATTTGTCGTTATCGATTAAAGATTAAGTTTTAAAAAAAAGAACAATACACAATGAGTATTTAGACAAAGAAAAGAACTCTGCTTAGGACTGAATATTGGTAAATAAGTAAAAAAAAATAGAAATTAGAGGAAACAAGGAAAAAAATAATTCTAGATATTAGATTACATAGTCGACATTTAAAGCAAAACATAAGCTCAATTAGAAACGAAAAATATAGCTGTTATTTTCTATATTCCTAAAATAATACCTATTTTCAATCCACGCATAATGACTGCATTGAAGTATTCATTTCGAGAGAATGGAGTTAATTGATAAAAATACGGTATTATGATAGGATTGTATTCATTCATGGAAAAAGATGAGGCTATTGTCCTACACATGCCTACGCGCATATATTGTAAACACTGGCGGAATTAAAGAATTCTGTGCTGCAATTCATTTTACCCTCCCTTTTCAGTGGGATACCAGTATATTAACTCTCTCTTGTCAATGGACCATGAGCAATGACGCTCTACCCTTTTACTGGGACATGAGCATTGTTGATCCTCCTTTAGTGGGACATGAATATTGCCATTCTTCATTTTCACTGAACATGAGCATTATTACATGTCTTTTTTTTTCGGTGGAACATGAGCGGTGTCATGCTTCCTTATGACCAAGGCTCAAGTATTGTCACTCTTCCTTTCCACTTGAACATGAACTTAGTCATACTTCCATTCCACTGAAAGATGTTTTGACAGAGAGACTGTCACTTTATCTTTTGTATGGAACCTGAACACAGTCATTCTTTTTTCACACAAGGACGTCAGCATTGTCACTCCCTGTTTACTTTAAGGTGAGTTTCTGTCAGTCATCCTATACACTGGGAAATGAGCCCCGTTCATTCTTTCTTTTTATTAGTACATGACCATTGCCATTCTTCCCAAGCACTGGGCGATGAGATTTGTCATACTCCCCTTGAACATTATTGCTGTTCCTTTTCTGGGACATGAACCATGTCACTTTTCCTCACTTGGACATGACATTGTCACTCTTTCTTCTCAGGTACTTGCGCATTGTCATTCTTTCTTTTTACTGAGACCTATGCTCTTTCACAATCCATTTTCACTGCGACAGGAGCGATGTCATTTTTCCTTTACTCGTGGACGAGGGGAATTTTCACTATTCCTTTGTTGGGGACTTGAGTATTGCCACCCTAACATTTTCCTGGGGCATGGGCTCTGTTACTCTTCCTTTCCAAAAGAACATGAGCATTGTTCCTCTTCCTTTTCACTGGGATAAGGGTATTATTTTTCTTCCCTTTCAGTGTAACGGCAACACGGTTACTATCCATTTTCAGTGAGATATGAACATTGTCACTTTTCACTTTCACCGGGACATGATCTTATTTTCCCTCTTCAGTGTCGTCGTGACCTTTGCACTCTACCTCATTAAAAGTCGAGCATTGTCACTCTTCCTTTTCATGGAGACACGAACATTTTCATTGTTTGGGACATGAACATTTCCATGAGCCTTTACTCTTCTTTTCCTTGGACATAAGCATTGTCATTACTGTATTGCTTTTCATTGCAAGTACACATTGTTACGCCCTTTCACTTGATATGATCCTTGTCTCCCTTCCTTTTTCCTGATACATGGTATTGTCATTCTACCTTTTCACTGGAAACCAAGCATTGTCACTTTCCCTATTCACTTGGACATGAACTATGTAATTATTCTTTTTCAAATGGGCATGAACGGTATCATTACCATTCTTCTTTTTTTATATGGACAGGAACAATATCATTCTTCTTTTTCACATGGGCATGAACAATATCATTTTTCTTTTTCATATGGACTTGAACAATGTCATTCCTCTTTTTCACATGGGCAAGAGAATTGCCAGTCTTTTTTTCATTGGCACTTGGGCATTACTACCCTTCTATTTCACTGGAACATGAATAGTTTTAGTCTTTCTTCGCACTGGGGCAAGTATTATCCCTATCCCTTTCCAGTGTGATATGTGTATTGTCATTCTTCCTTTGCACTGGGAGATGGGCATTGCCAATTTCCTTTCACTTTGATTTGAGCATTGCTGCTCTTCCATTTAATTAGGGCATAAGAGATGCATCTTTTCCTTTTAATTGAGAGACTGCCATTGCTATTCTTGCACATCGTCCCTCTCCCTTTTGACTGGGAGTTGTGCTTTTCCTCTGGAACATGAATATTGACTTTTTCCTTTTCATTACTGCCTAGGAAGTGGTATTTTCCCTTTTCGTCAAGATTTTAGCTGTGTCATTGTTCCCTGCATTGTCACTTCCTTTTCCATTAAGACTTAAGCACTGTCACTTGAATTTTCCACAGGAATGTGAACATTGTTCTTCTTCTTTTCACTGGGGCATGTGTTGTCATTCTTTTTTTTTTCTCTTGGACATGGGCATTGCCATTCCTCTATTCTTCTAAGGGACTTAAGCATTATTACTCTTCGTTTTTGCCTGAACGTACGTATTGTCAGTATTGGTTTTTACTGAACTTGCATCTCGTCACTCCTTTTCACTGGGACATGAACATGGTCCTTTTACTTTTCAATGGGACTTAAGCAGTCCTCTTAGTCTTCATTTTGTAATGGACAAGAGAACTTTCTTTTTTTTCATTGCAACATGAGCATTGTCATTCTTCTTTTTTACTGGCACCAGAGCATTGCTATCCTTCCATTTCTTGGAATATGAATGCTGTCAGTCTTCATATTCACTGAGGCATTAGTATTTTCTCTCTATTCCTTTCCACTGGAATATAGGAATTGGCTCTCTCCTTTCATAAGAACATGGGCACTGTCAATCTTCTTTTTCACTTGTATATGAGAATTGGTACTCTTCCTATTCACTGGGACAATAGCAGTGGCACTCTTCCTTTCCACTTGGACATGGGCATTGTTATTCTTTCTTGTCATTATAACTTTGGCATTGACTCCTCCTTTTCACTAGAGGATTTGCCATTCTTACTTTCACAGGGACTCAAGTATTCTCACTATTCCTTTTCAGTATTGCTTGAGCGTTTTCACTAGTACTTCAGAGTTATTATCATCTTTTCATTGGGACTTAAACATTGTATTTGATCATTTTCACTGGAACTTTGCATTGTCACTTTTTTAATGGGATTTAACCCACTGGCTATGGTGGGTTGTTGTAGGAGATCCTTTTCAGTGTGAGGCGTATGTTGTTATTCATGCTTTTCAGTGGAATATGAGAGGTGCTACTCTTTTCTTGCTTGGGCTGTAGTATTATGACTTTTCAGTTGTCACGCATCCTTTTTTCTAGGACATTGTCACTCTTCCTTTTCTCTGAGATATGAGCACTGTTGTTCCTCTTTTCAATGGTGCATGAGCATTGTCATTCCTCTTTTCATTGGGACATAAGTATGGTCACTCACCAACACGAGTATTATCTCTCATACTTTTCCATGGAGCTTATGTATTGTTACTCTGCCTTTCCACGAGGAGTTTAGTGCTGTCACTGTTCCTTTTCATGGCCATTGATCTTTTTTGTTTGTTTTCGTTGACACTTGTATAAACATTGTCCCTTCCTCTTCGTTGGGGCTTGCACATCGTGATTCTCCCATTTCATTAGGACATGAGCCTTATTTCATTTCCTTTTCACTTTGACACGGGCATTGTCAGTTTCTTTATCACTCTTTTCACTGGAACATGGACACTATCGTTCTTCCATTTCACGGGGAAAAGAGCTTGTCCCTCCTTCTAAGCCCTTTGTTGGCCGACTCGGTTGAGCTTCAGACTGTCACTCGATGGGCCGGAGTTCAATTCCCGCGGCCGGCTGATGAAGAGTTAGAGGAATTTATTTCTGGTGATAGAAATTCATTTCTCGCTATATTGTGGTTCGGATTCCACAATAAGCTGTAGGTCCTGTTGCTAAGTAACCAATTGGTTCTTAGCCACGTAAAATAAGTCTATTCCTTCGGGCCAGCCCTAGGGGAGCTGTTAATCAGCTCAGTGGTCTGGTAAAACTAAGATATACTTAACTTTGTCCCTCCTTCTATTGAAAGGACGGTCCATTATACTTTTAACCATATTTTAAAGCAAACTGGGTTGTAAGATTCCATAGTTCTTTTTTTTGGCTGTTTCACTGACTGCTTTTTTTTTTATTACTATTGTTTGCTTATCTTCCTTTTATGACAACTGAATCTCTTATTAGTATTTGCTTGTCTGAAAAGCTCGTTGTCTTATAATTTTTCTGGAAGGGAAAATCATTTTGGCAGAGTTACCAAAAATAAAAATGTTCTCCAGGTTTGATATGTGATGAAGCTGTCTAACAGCGTTACCTGCCTTGAAAAAATATGTCTGGCAGAATAAACAATTCCCTTGAACCTTCTGTCACCAGGTCAGTAGTAAATGTTCTCAGCGAGGGTGCTAAGATGTATTGAGGCAGTGAGGACAAAGGGAAGCTGTAATATACAGACGTCGTAACTGTGGAAGACGACGAGACACAGATGATGTATCTTTAGAGATTATAGGTCATATAAGATGTAGTGGAAGACAAGGATGGGTCATTCATTTAAGAGAGCAAACCGTCCAACCCATTTTTTCTGTATGTCTTCATTTTTTCCACTTCTCCACTTCATTAGTCTCTCCTAGCTGAGAAGAGAAACTCAGCTTGTGGAGATTCCTCTCACGACACTAGTTCATAATTATCATGTTTCAAGTGTGCAGTTCGTTTTGGCCTTTCACCTGACAGCTGAACCAGCTCTCAACAATTTGCCTTTTTTTATTTTCTTTTATAAGCTCTTATGTTTCACGCACCCTTGATTAACTCTTTTAATTGAAGATCGTGAAGATATGCAGATTAACACGAACCATTTTGTCCGTAGGAATTTTTCTCCGGTTTTCAGTATCGATAATTCCTTTAGTTTTCTAATCAACTACTTCCATCATCTAGATTCTAGGGGTTCTTTTGGAATAAGGAGATTTTTATGCTGAAGTTGTTGTTTCTCTCTCTCTCTCTCTCTCTCTCTCTCTCTCTCTCTCTCTCTCTCTCTCTCTCGTTATTAAAATCAAATTAAGTCGACTTTTCAATATAACGCTAGATTTGATTATGAAGTTCGTTTGCTTCGTCTGTAAACAGCCAAAAATATATTAACTTTTTCAGTCAGAATGTCTGTCTCTTTCGGGAACCTCTTAAACAAAATAGCCCTGGCTATGAATTCTGATTTTACAAATACGGGGTTTCCACCTTCAAAAAGAGGTCACTGTTTCTCACCACCCATTATCAAGTAGCGAGCATACCTCACTCTAAATTACACTGTAATTGGGCTTCTACTTTACAGGGATAATATTTTCATCTTTTTGTGCGTCATAAAGTATTCGACATTTTTACTTATACGGTAAAGAAGCCTTTAACTGAAAATTATACAGTAAAGGAGCTTTTTACTAAAAATTATGCAGTAGTCAACATTATACAGTAATCTTTTATTCCTCGCGGTAATTTATACGTTAGTCAGTATTTCTTTTTGTAAAATATACCGTAACTGGCCTATCCTGCTGCTATTTATGCAGTAAACAACATCTTTAGTGTAAATTATAGTGTCCAGGACAACCTTATTAAAGAAGATTTTTGAGCAGTCAACCTCCTTACCGTTATAATAATAATAGTAATAATAATGATAATAATAATTCTAATCATTTATTATCTTTCTGCCAGAGGTTCATGGAAAGAGGTTAGTGGAAATTGTTACCTGTATCTTTCACATGGAAAATTGAAACTAGATTTCATTTCCTTTCAGCCTTACATTTAAACAAATATTGTTCGTCATAGTTTTAGATAAATTGCAACAGACTGCAAGAGGCAGGATATTATGAGTAGGATTGCGACGATGGATTTTTATATTTATATATATATATATATATATATATATATATATATATATATATATATATATATATATATATATATATATATATATATATATATATATATATATATATATATATATATGTGTGTGTGTGTGTGTGTGTGTGTGTATGTATGCATGTGTATGTGTGTAATTTATATTTTCACCACACCCTTTTCACGATTGATTGGGGCTACATCAGGGTGTAACACTGGTTTCTCAGCAAATCCTGTAATTCAACTTCACTGACAGTTGAAGGAAACAGTATATTCGAAATATAACGCTGTAAAATCTACCCTCTTTGGTCATTTTATGGGCATTTTATCAGATATATATATATATATATATATATATATATATATATATATATATATATATATATATATATATATATATATATATATATATATGTATATGTGTGTGTGCGTGTGTGTATATACACACAAATATTTAATGCATGAATATCTTAATGTGAATGAAAGAGGATTGATAGTGACTGTCAAAATTAATCTTAATAAATGTCGAGACTACGAAAGTGAAAATATTGAACAGTTAATGGAGGTGGTTTGACTGCGTGGAGAAAATGGATGATTGTTTGATGAAAAAGGTGTATAATGGGAAAGTTTCAGGAACAGGGCAAGTGAAATCAAGAAGGTAGTGTCTAGACGGCGTGGAAGAAGTGTTGCAATTGGATGGCCTTAATTTCCAAGAAGCCTGAGAGTGTATGAAAGGTAGATTGTGTTGCGCCGTGTGTTTAGTGGGGTCTAGCTGAGCATTCCGCACAATTAGAAATAAAGGCATAATTTGGATAGCATTAGCAGCTTGCACTGCATAAGGTCAAGGTTTCAAATTAAGTATTTACGATACATTAAGGGCAATTTCTTTGTTTTTACAGTATACTTAAGAATTGTGATACTTATATGAGCAATCTTCAGCCGTTTGATCATGTGTTTGTAAGTGAGAGAGAAAGAGAGATAATTATCTGGACTTCAGCGGTGAGACGGAGAGGAAGGAGAGGAGAGAGAGAGAGAGAGAGAGAGAGAGAGAGAGAGAGAGAGCAGCTGCGTGAAATGTAGCCACAAACTTTACCATTGCGTATCATTATTATAACCAAAGCTATGTTTAGTAGGCCAACTAACGCCTTATGCCAACACCACCCACCATAAAGTGCCCGCCCACGCCATCCTTCAGTGACCATGTCATGACCCTGCCGTCTGGTTCTCACCAGACTGGGCGTTGGTTTGGGGCATAGGAAGGGGTGGGCAAGGTTGTTTACCCGTCAGTCATCGCCACGCAGATACTACTTAACACCAACTTGATACCAGATGCTTTCCCCCGCCTTATCGATGCAATCTCTCTCTCTCTCTCTCTCTCTCTCTCTCTCTCTCTCTCTCTCTCTCTCTCTCTCTCTCGCACAGATGTGTCTGAAAGCTCGTCACGCTAAAATGGTCTTTCTTTTTACTGCTAGCCAACTTGTTATCTGAAGTGACAGCAGTTTTTAAACAAATTATGTCTTTTGAACATTATGCTTAGCAGCAACTGCTGCTATAATAATAATAATGAATATATGAATAACAACGGCAGTTATTCTCTTTCATCTGTAACATCTTCCGCAACTGTCTCTCAAATGTTCTTACCATTTCAGTTAGAATTATCGAACCTTAGCGACACCATTGTTCATATGGTAATGTTTATACCACTACTTTTATTATTATAACCAATATTGTTATTAGCACAGCATTTACCACTTTTTCATCTTTCTAATGCATTTCGTATTGTCTCTGTTGTATCTATATATTATATTTGAGCATGGCTGAGATGAAATAAATTATTATTATTATTATTATTATTATTATTATTATTATTATTATTATTATTATTATTATTATTGAACCGAAAATACAAGAGTGAAAATATATAGAAAAGAGCCATGAAACACTGCATTGGGCCTACCCGCCAATTTCATAACACATACATAAATATATTATTTCCTTTCCTGGCCTATAAACCGATATAGCCCTTTGTTTAGTCGCGGAACTGATTCTTTTCTATAAAGCTAAGCTGACCTAGAAAAGTTAAGTATACCTTAGTTTAACCAGACCACTGAGCTGCTTAACAGCTCTCCTAGGGCTGGCCCGAAGGATTAGATATATTTTACGTGGCTGAGAACCAATTGGTTACCTAGCAACGGGACCTACAGCTTATTGTGGAAATTCGAACCACATAATAACGAGAAATGGATTTCTATCACCAGAAATAAATTTCTCTAATTTTTCATTGGCCGGTCGGAGAATCGAACGCGGGCCCATTAGAGTGCCAGCCGAGAACGATACCAACCTGTCCAGTGAGGAAGTATAGAAATGGTGTTGTTATCATCATCATCCACACTGCACAAATTATCTTGTGTTCAAGGGAACGATTGATATAGCTGCTGAGCAGTGTGAATAGAAATGAAAGCAAGAGAAATGCAGAAAATAAATAAACTCAGACAGATAACTAAACATATGCGTGGATAATAAGCACTTGAGAAACGCCAGAAACAAGCAGACAAAGATATATGACACTTGGAAATGTTACTGAAGACTCCAAAATACCATCAAGGAAGCTGTTTCATAGATTTAGGGCAAAGGAAAGTGTGATAGAACGGTTTTAAGTGTTCACAACACTATTGAAATAATAATAATAATAATAATAATAATAATAATAATAATAATAATAATAATAGTAGTAGTAGTAGGTGTCATGCTTGACTACAAACTCACTTTTGAGAAACATGTCCGATACAACTGTTCTTCAATTGTTTGAAAGCTGATATATTGACAAATGACTTTCACGATTTGTTGTAACCTGTCTATTCAGAGGAAATGTCGCTATTCTTTTATTTTACCATGTTTCGAATATTGTTCCCCTGTTCGGTCGTCAGCAGCTGACCTTCATCTGAAAGTAACTGGATAAAAAGTTAAGTTCTATTACATGCCTGTTCCAGAACTTAGTTTTAATTGCTGGCACCGACGTTCGTTTTGCTCGTTTTGCATGCTTCTCAAAATTCTTCATAATCCTAATTACCCTTACCACCGAACCCTCCCGGACTGAGCCTTGCGCCGAGTTATCATATTTTCAGCTAGTTCTAACCATCTTGCCCAAACCCTCCCACCCCTTTTTTTTTCTCGTCTCTTGAGGCGGAATACAAGTAGTTTCTTAATAGATTTTTTCTAGCTGGGACCAAATTATATAATGACCTTAGTCACCGAGTTGAATCATTGAAGCTTCAGACGTTCACAGGGTACAAATTCGCCTTTGTTGAGCAGGCTCACGTGAGTCTCATATGTTTGTGTTCATTTGTTATTTCTTTTACGTGGCTTATTTCTTATTTCTGTTGATATTTCTTTTTCTCTACTGGGCTGCTTTCCATATGGGGCCTTTCGGCTTGTGACATTCTGCTTTTGTAATTAGAGTCGCAGCTTGTCTGATAATTACAATGATAATGAGAACATGTCATTATGTGTAATTTATGTTTTTTCTACTTTTTATTTATGAAATTATCTTTATTCTGTTCTTGAAATTGCTGCAGTATCTTTAACGCCTTCTCAACGTCTGCAACCAAAATGCCAGTGTTTTGACCTATAATTTTTTCGTTTCTCTATTTATTTCATTGTTCCTTTTACTTGTACGGTATATTCCCATTTTTCTTCTTTCAGGTACGATATATTTCAAAATGTTCGAAATCATAATTTGTCTAAACTATCTGACTATTTTTAAATAGCAAAAAAACATTTTCTTGGCCTTCTATTTGATATTTTTTGGTGGAATATTTTTTTGTCTCAGGCTTCATTGATGAGCATAATAAGTTATTTTTATCAAAAAACAAACATTGGCAACTATGGAAACAGTGTTAACCAGTATTCGGATTTTATTAACACAATGAACTAATTATCTCTGCAAACTGTGATATATATATATATATATATATATATATATATATATATATATATATATATATATATATATATATATAATATATATATATATATATATATATATATATATATATATATATTAAAACTTACAAGAATGCATAATGTTTAAATGCAAAATATACAATGAAAAATGATACAAATGGTATGGTTCTGACCGAGTTTCTTAAATAAGACATTTTCCAAAGAACTGTTACATAGCAGATAAAATTCACGTCATATATATGCTAGGATGAAAACGCAGTGCATGTTAACATGCAGACAATTTAAAAATGCTCTTGATGCGTATGAGGGAACAGAAGAAGGGTCATGAATCGAGTATGGAATGGTAGATGATACTTTACTAATTGAGAATAGTGAAGAGGAAGAGCAGAGATGAGGAACAGAGTCTGAAAATGTGTGTAAGATTCGGAAGTTGAGAGTGAATATAGGCAAGAGTAAAGCTTTGAGGGTGAAAAGAAACCAGGAAGATGGAGTAGTGAATGTTCATAAGGCTGTTGGAAGAACGAGTGTGGTAGAGTTATATAAGAATCTCTGATAGATATTGCTGACGATGGCAGGATGAGAGAAGAATATGTGAAGCAAGAAAAGTAGCAGGGAGTGCGCAGAAGATTATGAGGACACTTGGAGAGTTTATGGATGCCAAGGTTGGGATTTATGAGGGGTTGTTGTGCCATCTCTCCCACATAGAAGTGAAGATTGGATGTTGAATGTGAAAAAAGTGGAAGTTGAAGAGATTACGTTTTTGCTCAGTAAATGTGGCATAAGCGGGACTGAAAGGGCTAGACATGAAGACCCTATGGAGGAGAGGTAAATATTTTGGTCTTAGGAAAAATGATGAATAAATTTCGGTCATGTGGGAAGAAAGGAGGATGACAGGCTGTTGAAGCATATGGAGGAAGGCGTAGAAAAAGTACTTCAGAGAGAGATGAAGGGGCGTTCGATACGTTGCTGATAAAGGGCCTCATGTTTTAGATATTTTCTGCATGGGGAGTTCTGCCACGATTCAGCTACGACCTATTTCTTTTCTTTTCTCGGGAACCACCCTCTGTTAAGGGAAGCGGACACACACACATACACGCACACACACACACTATATAATAATTTACATGTTCAGCATGTCAAAATAGCTGGTATAGTTTGAGTGAATATACAGTTCATTATGTCGAAATTGTCATAACACCAAAAAAGTGGAATGGCAATTCGTACCTGATGGGCATTGTATCTTGAAAAAATAAATTGATCCCTCAGAAACTGGGTACATTGCTTGTTCCATCATCAAGGTGTGCTTTAGTCTTACTTTTTTAAGGGGATTGGTGCTGGGTGGTTGACTTGGGTAAAAGCAAAGGGCTTGCCCGTCAAACCGGACCTTCATTGAAAGTGTTCCGTGATTACATACATGTCACAAATTTAGTTGATGGTGTTGAATATGTGTAACCACGGACGATGTCCCAATGTCTTGTGGCAAAGTACATTTGATGATAATAATTCCATTGATTAAGGCTGGCGGGGAATAATAGCAATAACAACAGTGCTCATGCTCAAGTTTACAGAAAAGCAATATTTCTCTTGCTCAGTTCTCTGTATGAAATTTATTTATACTGAACGCAACGGAGCTCCGTAGAGCAGAAACAAAACCAGTCGTAGATTCCGTACTCCCATGTTTATTTTCAAAGGAAAGTCTTCGGAAAGGAATCGGGAGGTATATTAGTTGGAAAGGGTGGAAGTGACGTAAGACCACTTGGGAGGGATGTAGGAAAGGAAAGACTTCTGGGAGCCTTTGACTGGGTAGATTACTTTGGAGAGATGGAGGGAGGAACAGATTGGAATGGAAGGAAAAGATGTGGATTACTGGAAGGGTTGGAGGTGGGGTAACTGAGGAAGGATGGAGGTGACGATGAATTACGAAGGTAGCGGGAATAGGCGTTTGTTTGCTGAGAGATGTCTAATAAGGTATAGATGATGGGTAGGAAATGGTGAAAGGTGTGATTTAATTTTGAGGGTAGGATGATGGGTAGATTACTTGTGTTAATGGAAACTGGCTTAGAATGCTTGAAAGGGATGGGTTCCAGCGACAATTAGGATGTAACAGAACTTAATTTTTTATCCAGTTACTTTCAGATGAGAGTCAGCTGCCGACGACCAAACCTAGGAACAGTATTCAAGACACGACAAAATAATTAACAACATTTCCTCAAAATAGACAGTTTTCCACAAATCTTGAAAGAGATTTATCAGGACAATTTGTGGGCAGTTGAAGAATTGTATCGGACTTGTTTCTCAAAATTGAATATTCAGTCAAGCATGACACCTAGAATTATTATTATTATTATTATTATTATTATTATTATTATTATTATTATTATTATTATCATCTCAGCGTTATGAACCTTCAAAATAATTCTGTGATATGGCGTTACACTGCCCAGACAGGAGCTTACACTGTCACATTCTCCTTTCATTTGCCGTAAATCTATGAAGCTGCTTTCTTGGTGGTGTTTTGCAGACGGATAGGGCGAAGGATATGACGACTTGGAAATGGGTGGGAGAAGAGGATGGCGAAGTTAAGCCAGCTTAATACTTCAGCCACAACATCTTCCCCTCCGTCCTCTATTAATGCTCTTATCGGAGCTTCCTTCCCTTTATCTTCTTACTTTACTTCCTTTTGCTTAGCGTTCAGGCCTTCAAACAGAGCTCTCTCTCTCTCTCTCTCTCTCTCTCTCTCTCTCTCTCTCTCTCTCTCTCGAATCGTGACACCGCACAGCATACGGGATAGTTGTTTTTGTCATCGTTTGGCAACTGAAGAATATATATTAAAAAAATGCTGTCAATCAAATGGTAATGAATGCAAAATCTATTCATCTTTACGGGTAATTCATCGAAAATAGAAAAATAAAAGTAAAATCTGATATGTCACGACAGAAATTACCCATTCAAAAAGGTTAAACGTAAAGTTGCTATTTTGGTGATTCTGAAGAAACATTAGAAATTTGTAGTGAATTTTTACAGTAGTAAGGAAATAGGTTGTCATGAAAACTCAGGGCTTTCTTGATTTGCGCCTTCACAGTTCCAATTCTGTTTTTCCTCCAGGAAGGCGTTCATCACACAATTTGCAAGCACAAAGGCAACATTGAAAATTAATAACTCGCATTGTTGTATTGGTATCCACACTAGATTTTTTAACGACTCCATGTCATTTTTTACCCCCAGTCAGTCTCTCTCTCTCTCTCTCTCTCTCTCTCTCTCTCTCTCTCTCTCTCTCTCTCTCTCATACACATAAAGAGAGCAACACTAGGTTTTCGCCTCAGAGGAGAGATGAAGCAAAAGTACCGAAATATGAAGTAAGATAGAAGTGCAAATAAAGTCGAAGTCAAAACATCTGAAGTAAGCACAAACGTATCTGTTGCTACTGTGGCAAACCGGGCTATCTGCAATGCCAGTTCTTAAGACCATAGATTTAAATAAGGCAGAAGGTGGGAAGGCGGCAAAATCCTGAACATTATGATAGAGGAGAAACCGAGAAAACCTTTGAACTAGTTGTCGTATTCTATAACCAAGTAAATCTTTGTAAAGAAATGAAATTGTACCTTGTGTAGCTATTCGGTGGCCTTATTGAGATTATTTCCTATTTGGGTGAGCACACAATACGTGCACATATTTCCAATCTTTCGCTTACTCTAAGTCACACATTCCCTCTAATTTAGACCAAAAACCTGTTGTTTGCTTCTCTCTCTCTCTCTCTCTCTCTCTCTCTCTCTCTCTCTCTCTCTCTCTCTCTCTCTGTCTACTTATCAGCTCCATTTTCTGTCTATCTGGTAACATCTAAGTAGAAGTGCAAATTCTTCACAGCTTCATTTCACAACCATTTCAACTTGTCAGATAACCAACAAGGCTTTTCCTTCCTAGAATCTACAAATTATCTGTTAACTTCATCAGAGGGAGACTTTAGAACAGATTGCAAGTTTTTATTCTTCATTTTTATCTTGACGAATGATCTGTAACCCCACCAAAGCGAGAATCTAAAAAAAGAAATGGGTAGGTTTCGAGTGACGTGGATCGTAAAACCCTGACATCAATCAGGCTCTACCTTGAAAATGGCTGATATCATCGGACAGAGAAATGTGCTCGACATCTGCTCTTTCATAGTTGGGGATATTCTGTCATTTAAGGAGCGTTAGACACAATTCGTTCGTGGTCTGTTTGGCTGGTCCTGTGTCGCGTAACTTTAATTTTTCCTCAAGATAAAAAAAAAATGGTTATGTTATTTTTCTCTCATTTGAAGATTTTACTTGCAAAGACAAACTGTATTATAGCTGAGAGTCAATTTTTAAAGGTGCAGATATATATATATATATATATATATATATATATATATATATATATATATATATATATATATGTATATATATATATATATACATGCATACATACATACACACACATTCATATACATACACTGTATGGAAACCACATATAACAGTAAACATTCGAAAGAAAAACGAAAACTGAGCAGTGCTCTCATCTAAGAGCAGATGTCGACAGTGATCATTAACTTGTCATTGTCACTCCTTAGTTAAAGTTAATATCACACAGCAAAAAAGGGTGACTGGGAACTGCAAGTCATAGCAATGACACCAAAGGTGACCTGCCTGACTATGGTAACTATAGAAGCAAGTCAACCACGTCTGTCATAATTAAAATATACAGTAAGCTCATACTCACTGGGTCGGAGAATGAAATTGATAAAATGCGTAGAGATGAATCTGTTTTTAGAAAAGGCAGAAGTTACAGTTATCAGATACTGTTGATATGAAATTTTAAAATCTCCCTCCGATGGGTTTTTCCAGTGGTATGGAAGGTTTTGCGTCGATACTTATTCCTGCTAGATGTATAAAGTTAATTAAAACCATCCATGTGTAATGCAGATGTTAATGGAGTCTTGTCCAGAAAATTTACAGTAAATCATGGAGTGTTATAGGGAAATGTTATATCGAAGTATCTTTTTGCCATTTTCATGGATTTTCAAGCGAAAGAAGTGGTTGGAGATGTGTGAGATTGTAGATCGTATTAAAGATAAAAATGTGACAGATTTAGAATACAAAGATAATGCTGGCATAAACAAAAACACCATAAGATTTATGAAGCTTTCTCAGAAGAATGCATACCATATCTAGAGATTTGTGTCTCGAGTAACCACAAAGGGATGACATAACACTAGCCGGAAAAAAAGATCCATGAGGTCCGGTCTTTTAAATGATATTGAGATGGGATTTAATGAAAACTAGAAAAGGCAAATCAAACTATGGACATACTCTGAATGAGATTGGGAAATCAAATGGAATGACATTTCATACGAAAGAAAGATTATACCTTGGTCTAGTATGATTTGTATTGCTCTACGGTATGATTCATGGTACAACGTTGAAACTCTTGAGTTAGGAGAAGTTAGTAGCGTTTGGATATTGTTACTTTAATTAAAGATACAACAGTGAAAAATATTTATCATGATCGAAAATTGCTATACCAGCAGTATCATCAACAGCAATGCCAGTCACTGGAATTTATGGCTAAGTGAATGATGTCATCCAATCTCACTCTAATAACAATTTAAACGTGTAAAAAATGCCCCGAAGTTTTATGCGCAATCAAGTTTTCTGTACAGCGAAAAAATATCTATCTTCCGGTGGTCTCTGTATAATGCTGTATGAACCGCGGCCCATGAAACTTTCAGTCACGGAGCGATGGTGGCCTGTTCTATAGCATTGCCAGACGCACGACCGTTGGCTAACTTTAACCTTAAATAAAATCAAAACTACTGAGGCTAGAGGGCTGCAATTTGGTTTGTTTGATGATTGGAGGGCGGATGATCAACGTACCAATTTGCAACGCTCTAGCCTCAGTAGTTTTCAAGATCTGAGGGCGGACAGGAAAAGTGCGGATGGGCAGACAAAGCCATCTCAATAGTTTTCTTTTACAGAAAATTAAAAACGTGCTTTTCAGATTGAAGGCCATCCTAAATGTTGTGACAGCCATCAGTGTAGTCGATTTCAACCAGAATTGCTCCAGAGATCACTTGTGTGTTACATTTATATATATATATATATATATATATATATATATATATATATATATATATATATATATATATATATATATTATTAAAGTTTTTATCTGAGAAGGGACTGTAAATCCTGAGCAAGGACACCAATATTAGTTTTACATTGAGGGGCCGGGTGGAACTTAGCATGGAAACTTTCAAATCTGAATGAAGGAGCTGATTCAGGTAAAACACAAATAGAAAATCTAAGCTGAAGGCCTCACTTCAACATGGAAAATTGCAGATAAACACGTAGGATCACTTAAAATCACTTATATTTACAATAAACAATTAAATCAGAAGAAGGGGGAAATTCCAAACAGACAGGTAAAACAGAGTCCTGTCGAACAGCTAACATTACAACAAATTAAACAGTAACAGAACTGGGGAAAAGTCCACTTCGAAGGACACTGGGGTGAGGTGCAGTGGTTAGGACCACAGCACAAGCACAATGTGAACAGATGACTCCACAGCTAGCAACTCCGTCTGCAATCGAGAACACATTTGGTTACTTACAAAAAAAAAAAAAAAAAAAAAAATAGGTAGCGCAATTAAAGAGAATCGAGGGGGTGCACGGAAGGTGCCAAAGCAACTCTATTCTAAGCACAGGTAAAACACGTGTGAATTTTGGAAATTTATTCCCTGCACTAAATAAGTCATGTCTCTGTGGAAAATCGCACTTTGGAAATGAGACTAATATTAGTAGGAGAATAAAAGATTCGTGACTGATTCAAAACCTCACTTCTGATACATTACCTTTTAGTCGGAGACAGGGGGTCCTTGTCTTCAGCGCCAGCATGGAGGGCAAGAATTTCAGGGGCTTGTAGTTTAAAAAGACTAAGGCTCAAAACAGACATGTGGAGAAGGGGCAAGACTCTAAGGGAACAGAGCAAAAGGGACAAGACTCTGAGGGAATGGAGCAAAAGGGGCAAGTGTAGGGATTCTGCTGCCAGGTGTATCTCTCAGGCGTATCTGAGGAAGCACCGCTTGTGTGCTGCTTTTAGGACCTCTGCAGATTATTTTTCTCCTCCTCCCAGATGGCAGTGTCTGCTTGCTTGGCAGTCCATTTTCTATGCCGCTTGGACCATGTGGCAGGGCACTGGCCACATGGTTGACCAGTTGCTATGGGCCTGGGCACTTTGTCTTTTTGGACCAAAAGACTTTACCTTGAAGAAAGGTCTCAAGCAGTCACTAGGTCAAGGAAGAGGATTAAATGATTACCAAGGGGTGAGGAAGGAGAGATTTTCAGGAAGGGTGATATTTTCCCACAGCCTGCCTTCTTGTTTCAAAGGAAATAAAAGCAAATCAGGTTTATGAGGGTTATACTGTACATTATTGCAAAGCTTAGAGAGCAAGGTGGCTTAGAAGAGGTCTCCTTCGTCTCAATATTTGTATTAAATATATATATATATATATATATATATATATATATATATATATATATATATATTTGTTATATGTCAAGGTCAGGGAACACAAAATACAATTGCTCTGGCTGGCCTTGTTGCTATTTGGGGACCTCAAACATCAACAGATTAAGATCCATGAAATACAGGGGAAGGTCGCCAAGCAACACACAACAGGTGCACTAAATTTAGTTTATTTACATGAAAACAACAGTCAAGAAACAAATCAGCTCAACAAATAATTAAAGATAAACTGGTGTAATCTTGGACCCCACACTGGGTCTGGTTGACTGACGGGACAGCTTGGGTTGGACAAAGTGAACACAGCTAAAAAAAACACCTCCCTGAAACAGGAGATATGAAGGAATTAATATTCAACCTATCATGCATGCAATAATTGATTAATTAAGCATCCAGACTCAGCTGAAGCTGAAGGATGGCTAGATATAGGGAGAAGAAAATTATGATCATACATGTGCTCCAAGATGGTGCCCTGGATCACTTGGCAAATTTACATAAATTATCACTTATTTCATTACAGTTTTAAAGTGGTGTTACCAAGTGGATACCCAAGGAAGAAGGGGTTTAGATGGTTTGCTAGAGGAAAGGAATAGGATGTCAAGAAGATAACGGGATGGAGAGGGTGGTATGGAATGATGATGGGACTGAGACCTATCACAACCAGACACTAACCTGTAGTGATTAATGCATGTGTTTTTAGCAAGATTTCCCACACTGTATGTCCAGGAAAGGCAGTCTGAGATGGCCGGCCTCATCAAAGTCGCCCGTCTCCACATGCGGTGGGGTAAGATGGCGCCCACAGGTAACAAGGGACTAGTGGAAGCTGTGACCTCTCTTGGGCATGTCTAGGTGAGGAACAACAATGGAAGGTGGGCGATTCATCACCTTACCTCATTCTCCTGGGTTAAGCTGGCAAGGTATGCGATGCTTCCATGTCAGTGAGGTCATGCCTGGAATAGTGAAAAGGTCTCGGGAGAAAACTGAATACATTATGGTTATGGTAAGGTCAAGGATGGACATATGGCATAACCACGCTTGTTATGGTTTTTGCCACAAGTTTATATAGGGGCAGCAGATTCAACTCTTAACAATATCATGGTTTTCCCAATAAATTATGCTTAATTGAAGTAGCTGAAGGCCTCAAATGTAACAATATATATATATATATATATATATATATATATATATATATATATATATATATATATGTACAGTATTGTATATACCAATGTGTATATATATATATATATATATATATATATATATATATATATATTTATATATATATATATATATATATATATATATATAGTGGCGTGCTTTGTGCAGTGGGTGCCAGGGGCCCGGCCTCCTAATCATATGCTTGCCCCCACTGGCCCCCAAGTTGAAATTCTCATTGTAGCTAAAGTTTAACCCTTTGGTGGTCAAAAGTAGAATTATAGTTGTAGGTTTTTAACACAAATGACATGTTTGGTCATGATATTTTGATCAACTTAATGTTATCAACTTATGTATGAAGTGACTGAAACTATAGTTACAGTTTTGAACAAGTGCAATGCAATTTGCTACTGCTGCTCAGAGTTAATTTCCAGGAAGAGGAGATGAAGAAGACGAAATGGGATAGGTTGAAATTTTGAAGAGATTTTGGAAGGTCATAAGTCTTTTGTGTTATTGATGATATGCGCTATTTTGATATATTTACATGACAAGGATATTATACTATAGTTGAAAATTAAAACTTGATAATAGATATTAGGCTAGTGTTGAATGTAAGGTTATGAGGAAATTTACATTGCAGTTTTTGATACATTTGCATATGGTAAGAGTTGAAAATTAATTGAAAATTGAGCTCTATAATTTCAAATACAGGTTTACCAATTACCAATACTATTACCTGTATTTTCCTTCACTGATATGGACATATACATTCGAGAATAGTATATTTTACTAATTACAGAATTGGTACATTAGTTTTGTGTAATTTTCTTTAGCCCCCCCAAAAAATCTTGGCTCCACCTAGGGCCCCCACTGATGGGAATGCCAGCTGCGCCACTGCTTCAGTGGCATAAATACATTTCTTACAGGAATGTTCATATCTTGGGAGTCTTTCTTCCGATTCTCATGCGTCAGTTTCCGGCGAAGAATACGCAAGCTTCTAAAAATGCCCCGGACTGGCGAAACCACTATTTGCGTATTCTTCACCGGAAGTGACGTTTGAAAATCGGGAAAAAAACTCCGAATATTTCTGAAAAAATCGTTCAAGACAAAAACTATGGAAAAAATACAGTATATATATATATATATATATATATATATATATATATATATATATATATATATATATATATATATATATATATATATATATATATATATATATATATTATTCACATTGAACACAGGTGTTTTCAGGAGACAATTCTGTTATATATATATATATATATATATATATATATATATATATATATATATATATATATATATATATATATATATATATATATATATATATAATTGTCTCCGAGAACACCTGTGTTCAATTTATATGTATATACATATATATGTAATGTATACACATACATACTTATATACATAAGCATACACGCATAAAAATATGTGTATGTATTGTTTATGACAATTTTGCAATTTGAGAAAGAACTTTTTTCAATAATCTTGCATCTAAAGGGTTTAAAGATATTTTCAAGCTAACGAAAGTGTGTCTCATCATCATCTTCTCACGCGTGTTGTTTCACCCTAATTTCATTATGCATTGACATATAGTTCTTTAAATAGAGATGCAAAACACTAAACTACTTTTATCAGCACTGCCCAGCTGACCACAACGTAACTGACGCATCTACTATTTATAGCCACGATGACTCGCTATTAACTTTGTTAGAAAACCAGTTTTTCTGTCCCCTCCAATAAAGTTTTTGCCGAGACTCAAATTGAATGAGAGTCTGCGTGGAAAAAACCGGTGTGATGACTAGCCGTTTAATTTTGTCCTATGTCACCCCTTCTGCCATTTTTGTTATTCTTCAATCTTCTTGGTAGTGTAAGTTGTGATTGGCTCATCTCCTTTGAAAGATGAGGCTGAAAGAAAGACATCCCATGTCACGCGGTTTCATTCGACCCTTGGTGTAGCTCCCTCTCCCCACCCTTTTTTCTGCATTTTGACCACCATCCCGTTTTCTACGAGACGGTTTATCTGCCGAAAAAAACAATTGAAAATCTGTATAAATTAAACATTTTTACTTGAAAAGTTACAAGTAAGTTTCTTTAGTTTTTAGCATTTAAATGTAATTCGCAAATTAAAAACTCACATCTGTTTCTTGTGTATATTCTTTTTCATTAATTTTAAAACTCAAAATTAAAATAACTCGAACAAACACTTTCATTTATTGTTGTACATGACAGGATTAATGGATTCCTCACATTTATATATAAAAATTGAAAAACCAAATGCACGCATCATTCTATTCACATGTTTTTCAATGTTTTCTCGTGAACTTATCAACTTTACGTCGCTGCCTAAATACTTCACCATCTTCTTCAACTTGCCCAAAGATTGTGAAATCGAGAGTCATATTGGTTATTTATTCTTTTTAGCCTGGGTAAGATTGTGAAATCGAGAGTCATATTGGTTATTTATTCTTTTTAGCCTGGGTAAAAGGACATAAACCAAGACAACTTAAGAGGTAAATAGGGTGTTGTATATTCCATATCTAAAAGATAAAGTCTTGAAGGAAATCAGAAAACAGAAGAGCGGGGGGAAGGGAATACCAAAGTTTGGAATAGTTTCTGTACAGTTTCAAAAGTTTGTCTTTTATTTGAGACTGGGACTTGTGCTGAGACATGTGTTTCTTATAGAGCAAATGTAAATTCGAAACGTTCATGAATAGTTTCCATAGGATGTTTTACATTTTATATGAATATATATATATATATATATATATATATATATATATATATATATATATATATATATATATATTATATATATATATATATATATATATATATATATATATTATATATATATATATATATATATATATATATATATATATATATATATATATATATATATATATATATATATATGTATGTGTGATGCAGACATTAAGGTTTAAATGTTTTTAGGTTGAGCAAATTGGACATTAAATGATATGTGTAGCTTAATGTTTGTGAATAAAAAATGTCACAGTGATGTTAAATATAATATTGGTACATTATATTTATAGTATGCTTCAAAATTAGATTGATATGATGTTCCTTTTTTTGAGATTCTGCATTCGTGGAGGTGAAATTCTCCTTTACATAATGGAAGAAGATAGGACATGAATATGTAATTGAAGTTGAATCGAAGTGAATTTTAACCAAGCAATTTTAAAAACGAATGAAAGGTGGGTAGGGAGAGAGAGAGAGAGAGAGTGTCGGTGATCTACATTCCACATAAATTATCATTGCAAGCTCATGCCTTCACAGTCCATTTATATCGTTACACCAAGCCTATGACTTGTTAGCTTATGTCATTTGCTCCTTGTGATGTCAGAGGGATTAGTCTTAGGTTTTAGATACTGATGTCACCTATTCATAATGTTGTCCGGAATGAATTCGTTTTCGCTTTTGTTCTTGGATGTGGGAGTGAATACCGAAAATATATATATATATATATATATATAAAAATAATTGATTATGGAAAGATCCATTGGGTACCAAAAATAGGCTCTTGCTTTTGAAATCAGAAATGTTTTCTAAAATAAAGTTTATGTGAATAGTACTGAATGACTTGTCGATGTTAGAAATTTGTATTAAGCGTATGAGGAGAAATGCGAGAGACAGCAGCACTCATCCACCATTCTTCTTTAAATACAAATTTATGAAGAATAAGGAAATAAATACTGAGGGGGTGGTTATGTCAACATGAAGTGCTTGCGGTCAAAAGTTTGGAAGTTGGAATAAAATAAGTGCAAGTCGATTTTATGTAACGAAAAGTATAATGAGGAAAAACTCGAGATTGCTTGAATTGCAGTTGCAGGTTAATAGGGACGGTCATCTGGAAGCATGCTAGCGGATGCACAAGGTAGTTAAGGACGAAATAGAAGAGAAAATAGAATGCGATTTAATGGAGATTCAGCGATGAAAATTAAACGGTGCTTTGTGGAGAAAATAATTTGCAATGGTAGGATCATCTGCAGAGGGAAGGTTTATGAGCAAATAGATCTTTCCAAGTTCATACCAGAAGAGAGTGCAGTCTTGTGTTAATGGCGGGAGTATTTTGAAGCGCTTTTGAATGCAGAGAATAGAAGAGATGCAAATTTCAGTGGTGCAAAAGTGGAAGCGGTTGATTTAAAATTGAAGATGTTTCTGGCAGCAACCGTTGAGGATGTGAGGAGGGCAGTTAAATGGCTGAAGAAATGGCAAGGCGCCAGGAATGGATGGGATTTTAGGCGATATGCTGTGCTACAATGTAGTTGGGTGGCTACCAAAGGGATGCAAGATACATCTAGATGAGGGAAGTTTTGTAAAAGAATGGGTTAAAGGAATAATTATTTTGTTGTATAAGAGAATTATATGCACACAGGGCTTCTTAGTGCGCCTGGAAGATGAGATGTTTGGTAGGGTTTTAGCTGAGAAAGTAAGATATATAGCAGAGGGTTGATAGGGAAGAGCAGTATAAGCTTAGCCATGGAAGAGTTGTGGATCAGGTGTTTATTATGAATCAACTGTATGAGAAGTTTGAGAGTTAGGGGAAATTTTTTTTATGGCAAATGCAGAGCTAAAGAAAAAAATGTTTTTCAGGAGGATGGTACTGATGACATATGGTGTAAAAGGTAATGGTCAGAGTTATTAGACTGTCTGATATAAATTAGGTCTAAGACAAGGCTATGTTATGTTTTCATGGCTGTTTCATAATAGTGTAGAGTGATTAAAAGTTTTGATAATGGAAGTGAAGTTTGTGCCAGAACTTGTATATACGAGGGTGGCTGGTATGATGTAAAATTGATCTTAAGTGACTGGGGTAACACCAAAATTTAATGGATGAAGCGGCGAAAAAAGTCAGGAAAATGAAAAAATATGCAGGAGGTACTTGTGAGATAAAAACCATGCTATGAATGGAGTGTGCAGCGGCTGGCATTTTTAGATGATTGGCAAATAGGTGTTGATAATGAAGAAAAGCTACATGGGCGTGTGAAATAGTCTGAAATTGTTTGCAAGGGGAAGGAATGGATAGTAAAACTTAGCAATGGTAAGATAATGATGTTAAATGAAAGCCAAAAAGATGGAGCAATGATTGTTACCAAGAAAGGGTGAAGTTGATTTTTATAGGTATTTTGGAGTAGATGTAAATTGATGGTGACATGAGAGATGAATTAAAAACAGATTAGGTGGAGCAAGGTAGGCACCAAGGGCTCAGCAAAATATGTGGAAAAGATGAGGAGTAACCTAGTAAACAAATATTGAGATACATGAAGATGCTGATTATCCTTTATGGAAGTGTGCATCAGTTTTATAAATAAATTAATGAACTAAGGTTGATGATATTGAGATGAACTGTTTGCATAATATGTTATGGGTGACTAGGCTTGAATTGATAAGAAATATAGATAAAGAGAGTGATCTGTAATTTAGAAGTTAGCAGAGTTGAAAAGATCGATCATACCGTTCTTGAGGGATTTGGTTACATGAAGATGACTATAGTCTGGTTAAAAGGGTTTATAGGAGGAATACTGACTAATTCTGTCTGTATACCTTGTATAAGAGGTATTAGAACCAAAGAGCCTTTGTGTAAAATAAAATAAAGGTTGACCACATGGCATGTGTGTGTGTGTGTGTGTGTGTGTGTGTGTGTGTGTGTGTGTGTGTGTGTGTGTGGGTGTGGGGCAGGTGGTTGGAATGGTCGACTCAACTTCTAAAGATCCAGATACCCAAGGAGGCTAATTCTGTAGAAGCTTTCTGGTAATGGTCAGTGGAAGAGTGGCTGGAGATATATATGAGCATTATTTAGTTGAAACAAAAATTATGAGAGATGGATATTTGGTTTGAAGAGGAGGGGGCGAAAATACAACTGTAAAAGTATTAAGGCCAGTGACTTTGTTCAGGAGAAAGTTAAGTAGAGCGTAAAAGGGGAAAATGAATGAAAAATAGGTTATGGTAAAAGACAGAAGTTGAAGGAGTATATGAAGATTGCATAAAATTTTTTCTCGACTAGGTTTATGAAGCCAGTAGTAAGTGTTTGTGGTCTTAGGAAGGGGTAAGGGGAAAGATACCAGAAGTTGATAGGATAACAAGTGAGAGATGGTAGAGAACAGTGGTGAAAATGTGATTGATTGGCTGCCCAAGCTGTGTGAGGAATGTCTGGATAAGGGGAAGGTTCCAAAGGAAGGGGTGGGAGTAATCATTTTTCTTCTGTATAGTGATAGAGGTGAAGATGGAGAAGGTGAGAATTATATGGCTTAGCTTTCCTAAGTATACCAGGGAAGGTTTATGGTGAGATTTAGAGTGAGATGATTAAGACAGAAGATCTGATAGACAAAAAGAGAATTTGAGTTTAGGCAAGAAAAAGTATTAGTGAAAAAAGTGTTTGTTGTGAAAGTCTTTTGAGAAGTTTGAAACTTAAAGGGTAAACCGTTATGAGACTTAGATAACTGGAGAAAGCATATAGTAGAATCAATAAAGTGGCAATATGGAGGATGGTGAGGATGTAAGTTATAGACGGAAAATTGTTGAGTGTGATAAAAAGTTTTTATGGCTTTTCAATGTATTTTTAGGTAGAATGATGTAGAGGTCATAGATACGCCAACAAATTCAGATGCAAAGTTGGAGGTTAAGGAGTTGGGCTGTGAAATGAGTGTGGAATAGTTGATGTTTGCAGGCAGTACTGATTGGCGATATTGAAGAGAAACTGCATAGATTAGTAAGAGTTTGAAAGTGTTTGCAAGAGAAGAAGACAAAAGTAAATGGAAAAGGAATATGGTTATGAGGAAGCAGTGAATGTTATTATGGACAGTGAGAGGAAGGAAACCGTAGATTATTAAATAATGTGGAATAAAGATTTTGGAAGTTGGAGGATGAGGGGAGAGGCGAGTCACAAGAGCAGATGAAACAAAAAAAGCTAGTACGATTCGTGCAAAAGGTTGAGGTTTAGATAAAATTTATAGTGTCCCTGGAAGTCAGGGAGGGAATTTGTGAAGGGATTTTTGAGCCAAAGCTCCCCTATGGGTGAAGTGTTGAGAACTAATGAAAAAAGGGTGAGAACAGAAGACATGAATTGTTTACCTTGTATTTGTGGCATAAGAAGAACTGAGAGGGTAAGAAATGTGGAGATATGTATAAATGGTTAGTGTAGGTGAAAGGAGGAATGAAAGTTTTGATATGGTCCGGTCATGTGAAAAGCATGGAAGATAATAAGACGTTGAAACAAAAAATTCCACACAGGAGTGTTGGAAGGAAGGAGGATTGATATGTCAAGAAAGAGGTGAACAGACAACATGAAAGAAGTACAGTTGTGGAGGAACTTCAGGAAGCGAGAGAGTATGTGACTAATAAGGTGAATAGCACAGTGCGTGTAAGGCTCAGGGTGGTCTTGGTTTGACGCTCTAATAATGAGCCTCCTTGTAAGTGTAAGAAGCGGCTAGTTTGATGGAAGTTTTCTGCAAAGGGGGGTCATCTGCGATACAGAATTTTAAGTGTAAACGTGTCAATGATCATTGCCATTTCTTATCTTAGGAGCCCCTACCCTGTTAGGGGAAACGGCTTTTTGTGTGTGTGTGTATATATATATATATATATATATATATATATATATATATATATATATATATATATATATATATATATATAAGATGAATTCGTTAGAACTCATCACCTTTTGTATATAGTAAAAAGAAATGCAAGCATCGAAGCCAAAGAAGAGCAACCATGAGAATACGTAACACGAAAAGAATGTTTTGCTATAATAAAAAGTATATATATATATATTATATATATATATATATATATATATATATATATATATATATATATATATATATATATATATATATATATATATATATATATATACACACACAAATATATTGTGTGTGTTGATGTATGTTCGCGTATGTATTTGCAAAACATCTCGGTAATAATAAGCTGAATATAATAACCATAAACCATGTCGCATTGAGGAAACATTACAGCCTCTAAATCTTAGGTACTTCAGCATCCGCAGCACTGCGACAGATAACTGAAAAAAGCGTGAGAAATGAGGAGGTTAATTAAAGAAAAGATCATTTAACTGTGAGGTCATGTTGCTTTTGAGATAGGTTTATGAATTAGGTCATTAATCTGACAGACGACGAGGTTGTCCTTCCACGTTCTGCATTTCTGAAGGGAACTGATTGTTATCAAATCTCACGGTAACTGGATACCTCTCTCTCTCTCTCTCTCTCTCTCTCTCTCTCTCTCTCTCTCTCTCTCTCTCTCTCTCTCTCTCTCTCTCTCTCTCTATGTACGTGTTTGTGCTTTTACATATCTCTCTCTACGTCTGTCTACCTGTCTTTAAGGAAAGGATTCAGACTGTCCTTTCGTTCCCTTTGATAAATGTCCAGCATCCCCATCTCTCAGAGACTCGCGAAAATTTACTCGTTCTTTCCTTCAGTTGCCTCGCCATTACTAATACACCGGAAGTTATTGGTTAACATACGACTGACGTCTTTTTATTGAGTCTGTTATTCCTTAGAAAAGATTCTGCTCGGCTTTTCTCAATTTTTCATCGGTTTTGGTTTGTTAAGCTACAATGTTACGAGAGCTACATGGTCTATTACGATACGAGAGTTAAGCTATGCTATGACTGCTTAAGCAATATTATGCGGCAAGTGGCAATTAATAGAGAAATTAGAGGCTCAGCGTTCGTGACTTAGCACCGCAATTAACTTAGGCAAGATGTAATAAAGACAATTTATGTAAGCAGCCGTAGGTAACGTAAGTGTGAGGTCCAGATATTTCGGGATGAGCAACTCGGGAGGTCGTGCTCCACAAATCTGCATTACTCTCTGCACAGGGCTCCTCACAGGATAGAATTTCAATAATCGTCGAATGCTTTGCTTATAAAATGTTACAGTTGTCTTATGCCAGAGGCTCTTTAAGCTAAATATTACTGCCGTTTTATAATGTAATGTAACTAATCTAGAACAGTAAAGTTTTCAAGCTTGGAATTAATATATTACTTGTATGATTCTAAATCAGCGCGGTTGTTAGACCTAAACCGTGTCTCACTTTTTGGACAAGTGTTGGTCCGTTCTTCATAGATTGCTTAAGCAATATTATGACTCTGCATTGGGATGAAAAGATACGAAACAAAAGCAAACGCAAAAGCAGTCAAGCAAACCAAGAGCGATCCCAACAACGGTTATCAACAAGTATTGGCTCTTCGGGATGAAGCAGAAGTACGCCTTACGAAAAGTGAAAAGTCTCTTTCGTTTGCTAAAATATTCTACCTCTCAACTGTTCAATTCCTGGTGTGCTTTTATACATTAAATCATAATTCCGGAGGATTAGGACGTCTAGGTGGGCGTATCCTCGGCTAAGGTATGAGAAGACGTCTAGGGGAAGAAGTGTAGAACACTGCATCATAAGTGAGGCCAGGTAAGGTTAATCTGTAATATTCATGACGTAGTGCACAAAGTGATATCAGATAAGTATGGGGTCCAGGTCTCCACTCTGATCCCGGTCTGGGTACGACACATTTTAATCTTCATTATTTGAGGATTCTAATTTTCACTTCATCTCTGTTAGAAGTGCTTATTTTTACCTGCCTTATTAAGGACTATTTATTATGAGTAGCCCCTTTGGTGACTTTTTTTCTTTACCTACTTCATTTGAATTTTAACCTTCTCAAAGTTATCCAGTGTTGGAGAATGGAACAGACTGCATTCTATTCTCGTTAAATACAGAATAAAACGAACAAAAAGAGGATTGCAACACAAGCGTGGGAACAAATGCAATCTTCACTCCAGCTCAAATTACTTCAAAGCGTCCGAAGGCTACTGCTTGTTGTGAATACTAGACCGACACTTCAAGCTCGGGCTTCTTCATGAGAAAGAGCCCTTGCTGGCATAAGGCTGGCTTAGTCTTAAAAAAAAACATGAACGAACAAACGAAATCCCACTTGTCCTTCGTGTTGAGAGCAACACAATCCGCAAAGTTTAACGGAGAGGTTATATACTGTAGCTAAGGCTACTTGAAGTTGTGCGGACGGTATTTGAAAGAGGAGACTTATTGGAATGATACTACTTCTATTCTTTATTTCTGTATTTACTTCCTTACTCATTCATTTATCTTATGTTTTTGAGAATGCTGAATATAGCTCGTTGTTTCTCAGACTGATTAAACGAGTTATGCGTGCCACTCTCTCTCTCTCTCTCTCTCTCTCTCTCTCTCTCTCTCTCTCTCTCTCTCTCTCTCCATACGTACACAAACATACAAGTATTTATAAAGATTTGCAAGATGATTGTTTATAGTGTACACAGTGATATGTGACATTCAGCGACAAAAGGCGTGCTCCATAATGAATGAACCCTTTTTATAAGGACAAGACTGAGGTGAGAATAATTGTCCAAATCAAGCACGGTCACTTCAAGTAGCCTAAAGTGTGTGTGTTACCCCTCAAAGATTGGAGTTAAGAATAAACTTTTTTTAAATATAGTTTTCTTCCCCTCTTATGGTTTCCTTTTATCTGATAGTGGGTGTGACAATGCATGTGTGTATACATGAAAGTGCGAATAAGTAAACGAATAGATGGAAGAATGAAATCTGAGTAGATGAAACAGACGAATTACATATATTATTGAATGAATTAACGTAAAAATCAAGTAGATATATAAATAAATAAACAAACATGTAAGAGACAAAATGGTAATGAATGGATGAGCAGTATTTTGCTACTGCATGCTTACGAAATAAAACAAATTCACAGGTCGCCAGATTTAGAGCGTGGAAATATAAGAATACCAAAATACTACCATATTGAAGTGTTTGAATTTAAAAAAAAACACCAAAATATTACAATACAATAATACTGAAAAATTAACAAACTATAGTTAGACTGGAGATATATCAGAAAAGCAAAATATCAGAGTAAAGACTTCCAAATATCAAGCTTTTAGCACTTTCAAAACAAAAACCTCCCACAAGTAATATTATACCTGCCAGCTGCATAGCATCTATCAAAAATCTGTCTGATCAAAGTCATTATTATATCGATCAACTGTTTCTCACGTCAAAATAAGATAAAATTAACACGTGTTCTGTTATCTCATTTGTCGAGCGTGGGACATAAGCTATAAATGCAAGCACTTGCCTGACAACAGCATACGACTGTCGAATCAGACAGAAGAGCAACGTAGGCGTACCCATGAAAGGGAAAAAGCTGGTATTGAACGTGATTGTTATTAATCCCAGCTGCAGAATGGTACGGCTATAGGCAACGCCCGTTTAAAACTGGCTCACGTGCCAGGACCAGAGTTCAGTTTATTCCATTCATTTTGCTACAATAAACTGATAATAATAAGAATTAAAGAGGAAAGGAAATATCTATTTAACACTTACATAAGGCGAGATAGAGAAAATAGCCGGGAAAACAGGCGGATGATGCTGACAAAGCCAAGTATTGAAGGAATGGCTTTGTCATTGGGGTAGCTCACAGAAATATAAATTGAAAAATCCATGTGTGAAAATTAAAAAAAAAAGAAAGGAATGAGTGAATAACATCGTCAGAAAAAAAAGAAGACAACGCTGGGTGAAACATTTGTGTGAAGTTATGAACAAGAGATTTAAGGAGGATAATTTGTTGATAACCAAAAGCTGAAGAAGACCCAAATATACTTACGAATGAATTCACTGATTTGAAGTGGACTCAGTAATTGAGAATCTTGAAAAATGGTTAAGCACTGGCAGAGGTGCCTAATGAAAATAAAGTGACACCTGTATTGATTAGATTGTTATGCAAAATATGGACTTAGGAAACAAAGCGTTTATAACTGGAATTGGAAGTAATAATAAAAATAGCAAAATATAGTTAATCTGACTGATTATGGTAACAAACGTCATTTGCGATGTAAGTATTCGGCATGATATCTTCAATAGGCTAGACAAAGAAATTGATAAAAAAGCAAAGAGATAAACAAATATAATAATAATATTATTATTATTATTATTATTATTATTATTATTATTATTATTATTATTATTATTATTATTATGAAGGGAGTAGACACTCTTTCAGGCAGGTCTTATTGAAAAGGATGGTTGTATTTTGCAAATTTATCTTATACAGGATCTTTTCTATTCTCCTTATAATTCACTTTTCAGGCTCAGCGATGTTGGTCAGCAACTGGCCAATATTCATATCGGAAAAGGACAGTGTGAAATGAGGGAAGTGTTTTTATTGAATTATTCATTAAAAAATCCGTAGATTTCTTTGTGGTCTCGCTCGGTGGTTTGGATTCTGGATTCTTTTCCTATGTGGTACCGTCGACGTGTTTCGACCAGCTCGATGGTCATCCTCTGAACGTGGTTGAGAAGGATCTCTAGAAACAAGGCGCTCGGATCGGTATTTATAGGGGGTTCTTGATCAGTGTTGAATTATGATTGGTTGCCCGGGTTGGGTCGTCTCGGGCAGAGCCTGTTCTCTCGTGTTCATGTTGATGTTTAGGGTTCATCTTGCGTGCGAGCGGCATTGTAGTACTGGGGAGAATTTCGATCCTTTATTAGATAAATTCGCAAAATACAGCCATCCTTTTCAATATTATTATTATTATTATTATTATTATTATTATTATTATTATTATTATTATTATTATTATTATTATTATTATTATACAAGATGGTGAAATTATAGTGTAGGATCCCACATGGACCTACAAGATCATCCATCTTACCTGGTCGCCCGAACTCATACCTTGCTGGCATCCACTCCCCACAGAGAACTTCTTTGAACATGCACGCCAGGCACGTGTGTATAAGAAACACTGCCAACAGCATACACTCTTTTAATGTATACTATCATCCATAATTATGTCACGTCAATGTATCATTCCTACTGGAAGCAATACAGTGTCAGCTTTCCAGCTATATATATCAGAACTCTGTCCATAACTTGTATATAGAATTATGTACCATTTTCCATTCTCAAACAAACACGTTGAATGTATGTTAATCTCTATTTTGTTCGCCTCGTGTCAGGCGCTGTTTCTGTTCACAAGAGCTCTTGACCTGTTTGTTTGTTATCTTGAATAAATTAGTAAGCCTGTAGACTCAGCCTCTTACTCACGCCTCGCTACATTGGTGATCACAGAGATGACCATCCCAGCCAGCCCTGATGATGCTAGCTTCCCAGCGACACCGCCGCCACTGCCCCCATAAATCTGCCCCAATTCACACCCTACAACCCGGAAGCTTGGTTCTTCAGAGCAGAGACGATCTTCCGATCAAAGAAAATAACTCTTCAGCGCGCAAAGCTGGCGCTGTCCTCTAATTCCTGCCAGACGACGTTTTCGAGTAAGTCGCAGGATGGCTCGCAGAGCTTCAAACCCCTGTCACCTATGAATCACTGAACGATCATCTGAAGTCATTCTTCAGCATGTCTCCTGCCCTAAGAGCCAAGAAATTCCTGGACAATGTGGGAGCAGCCATAGGAGACAAGCGGCCATTGTAAGTCTACAAGCAATTGCAGCAGCTGATGACACTACCCGCCGCAGACGGCCAACCCAAGTCAACCCTGGACCTTGTGAGAGAGGTCCCCTTCATAAAACTGCACTGCCAAGTTCCATTAGCAAAGAAAGACACAGAGAAGACAGTGATTATCATGTTCTTCGGCAGCTTTGGAATGTGGGGGCAACCTTCCAAAGACTAAAGGACAAGCTTCTGGGCAGTCTTCCCTTCTGCACTGTCTACGTCGATGACATCCTGGTATTTAGCCCCAATCTCAAGCAACACCTAAAAGACATCAAAAGGGTACAACAGATACTCAAAGAAAATGGAATTGTAGTAAAGGAAGACAAATAGAGTAGACAAAACCGATAGTGGAACTTCTGGGACATCAAATAAGCCCAGACAGCATCAAACCCCTCCCAGCAAAAGTGAAAGCAATCACCGATTTCCTGACACCAACCACAATCAAAGCAGTACAAGAAATTTCAAAATTAATTAACTACTACCTTGATTTATACCCAATATTGCTAAAATTGTGAGCCCAATTTATAACTGTTTAAATAGAAAACCCCAAAAATTATGTTGGTCAAATATCCAAGATAATGCATTTTTATTAGCAAAGAAGGCAATAAGCTCTGCAGCCACATTAATCTTTCCTCTGCCCCATAGGTCCCTCCCTTTGATGACTGACGTGAGTAGCACAGTGATGGGTGTGGTTCTGGAGCAGGACATAGATGATGGTTGTCAACCGTTGGTATTTTTCAGCAAAAAGTTAACGGCAGCAGAACAAAAGTACTCCATGTTTGATAGAGAACTCCTGGCAGTCCACAAAGCCATCTGCCACTTCCACCACATGATAGAAGGATGGCAGTTCATCATACAAATGGAACACCAACCCTTGGTACACGCCTTCACTAAAACCACAGACGCATGGTCAGCACGGCAGCAGTGTCACCTGTCTGCAATAGCAGAACACTCCTGCACCATCAAGAACCTGAGGGTCTTCAAACACCATAGTGGATGCACTATTGAGAAACTGCGCCAACACTGTCCAGATAAGGATGGCCTATCCCAAAATAGCAGAGGCGCAAAAAGATGACATAGACATACAACGACTGTGGCAGAACAACCCTGCCCTCACGTGGAGTGACCTATCTATGAACAACGGAGAGATGACCATCACCTGCGAAACAAGTACTTGTCACCCTCGCCCCTACCTGTCAGCAGGTCCCACCCATCAGGCTGCACAAGAGCCCGAATTGTAGTGGAACGGTGCATCTGGTAGGGAATGAAAGCCGACATCAAAAAGTGGATGAGAGAATGCCTACTGTGTCAGATGTCAAAAGTAACGAGACACATGGAGAGTGGAATAGGAGAGTTCCACACAACACACCACCGTCTCACCCACATCCACTTCGACATAGTGGGGCCTCTACCCTCCTCCAAGGGGTACAGATACCTGTTCACCATCATTGACAGAAATATCAGGTGGCCAGAAGCAATATCAATACGGCAACAGATGCCAGAGAGCTGTGTGAAAGCTCTCATTGGATGGGTCAGTAGACATGGAGTCCCACAATTCATCACAAGTGATATGGGGGCCAACTTCACATCCAGTTTATGGCATTCCCTGGCAGACAGTTTGGAGATAAAGACAGTACACAAGACAGCCTACAACCCAGAAGTGAACGGCATCATCGAAAGGCTACAGTGATCGTTGAAAGCAGTACTTACTGCCAGATGTTAAGGTGGAAGCTGGAGAAAAGTTACCTTGTGGCCTGGGCTTGAGAACATCACCACACACAGCATTCGACGCATCTTCAGCATAAGCCCAGTACAGACAAGTATTAATATTGTCAACAGACATCTTTCAACATCCGACAAGCCCGACATCCCCATCTGACATATTGTAAAGCATTAGAACAAATAGTGCCATCCAAAACGACCTGCAACATGGCCAAAAAGTGCACATCCCAACGAGCTGCAGAACATGGAATATGCGTTCATAAGAGTGAACGCACACAAAGCCCCCCTCTCACCAGCCCACTCGGGACCACACCGGGTCATCCAAAGAAGAGACAAATCCTACCAGATGAAAGTTGATGGTAGAACCAGTTTGGGATTCCATTGATCGACTTGAACCAGTATACCTACAACCGTAGGCCTCTCTAAGGGGGGGGGGGGTTCCTGTAGGGTCCCACATGGACCTACACAATTGTCCATCTTACCTGGTGGCCCGAACTCATACCCTGCAGGCGCCTGACACAGCTGACAGCATACACTCTTTTAATGTATACTATCATCCTTAATCATGTCATGTCAAATGTATCATTCCTACTGGAAGCAATACAATGTAAGCTTTCCAGCTATATTTATCATAACTCTGTCCATAACTTGTATATAGAATATGTACCATTTTCCATTCTCAAACAAACACAGTTGAATGTATGTTAATCTCTGTTTTGTTCGCCTCGTGTCAGGCACTACGTTTCCGCTCGCAAGAGCTCTTGACCTGTCTGTTTGTTGTCTTGAATAAATTAGTAAGTCTGCAGACTCACCCCCTTACTCACGCCTTCACTACAATAGTATATTTCCTCTTACAAAGACCTGGAGAAAGTCCTTGTTCCTTCATTTCAACATCCCGTCAGGGGAGGTAACGCTTTCAGAAACTGTTATGAATTCACCGATGCAGTTACTCTATGATTCAAAGTACAGAGTCTTGAACTAAAGCACCATCTGGGTCATTTCGCCGCCAAGACGAAGTAAATTGATTATTGCCCCGAACCCTGAGTCAGAACTTTGAATCTGCTAAGCCTTAAAGTGAAAACTATTGATTACTTTCGTGCTCATCTGCTTAGGCTACATCGTTCATGCTTATCGTTACCGACAGAAAAACGTTCTGATGTTTGCTAAAGTAAATTTTTTATATTAAAAAGAGGAAAAAAATATTGATGAATATTTTGCTTAAGCAACAACGCGCATACTGACATTACAAATGTTTACATCTTGGGGGAAGACCATATTCTTATAAACTTGTAAATGTAAGATGAAGAAAACTGTTTTTCAGTGAGTTTGTCTGGTATTGCATGACTGGTCATGCGGTTAGACTAAAGGCCATGACATTAGCCTGATCAGCAATATTCGATTCAAAAGTTTCGTAATACGAATTATTACCGTCTGCAGCTCGTCCTCATTTGAGCGGTTCGCTGATTAGATTATTATTGCGCTAACGTTAGCAAGAGGGAATAATTATGGTGTGGGTTGATGTACGTTTATAAGGATAATAATGACTGAAAATATTTACCAAAAACAACAACAGTAAGATTTTATGTTATTCATTGAGAGGACAGGCGTTATGTATAACTTTTATTTCCGATATTCACACAGCATATAATTATTGTCAAGAATAATGTTGTCAAATATGTATTTATTTATTGGGTGAAACATATATGTATAAATAGCAAATAATTTTTATCAAGAGTAATTATTAATTCATTTACTGTATATATTTATATATTTTTATTGGGCGACGTAAATATGTATGTACCACAACTATCCTGTCTTTTTTGGCAAAGTAATATGTTTGATTTTCACTCAGATTGCTTGAACATACAAGTACTAGATTTTGCCTTTGTTCTAGACTGAAAGCGCCCAATGATATTCATCTCTCCTCACAAGTTATTCTCTAAAAGTCATCGACATCGGTTTAATTAACTTCTAACTTCGTGAAATTGTGAGAAAAACGACAATAAAAATTCACAGCAGAATTCCATATTTGTATTTCATTCTCCAATTATACCCCCCAACTTGTATTGCTCCGAATTTCAACGGTTTTATTTTTTATATCTATATTTTTTTGAGGACTGGAATTCATTTTCTGGATGTGCAGCTTCGGATTCGGCTGGTACAGTATGTTCCAGTGAAATTTTTTAAGAGTGAAGGATAACTCTCTCTCTCTCTCTCTCTCTCTCTCTCTCTCTCTCTCTTAGAAATAACAAACAAACATAAAGTATAGACACTCTTCATATTTCTCCAGTAGCAGAAGATGAATCATATGTAAAATTGTATAACATATGTATATACATATGTAAATATATATATATATATATATATATATATATATATATATATATATATATATATATATATATATATATATATACATAAACAATAATATTGATGTTGCAGAAATCAATAGGGATCAATTTCCATTGGAGCAGACAGTCACTGATTAAATTTGTACCCATAATTGCCAATACCAATTACTTTATTAATCTTCCTGATGGAAGAGAGAGAGAGAGAGAGAGAGAGAGAGAGAGAGAGAGAGAGAGAGAGAGAGAGAGAGAGAGAGAGAGAGATTCTTCGACGATCTTGATCTCATCATCTCTGCAGAGATCATCACCAAGAGGAGGGTTTAGGCCATTAGTAATTTTCACCGATTGTTTTGGAAAAGGTTATAAATTCAAATGTTTATATATAAAATATAAATATATACTTGAAATATATATATAAACATATATATGTGTATTATATATATATATACATTTACTGTACATGTATTACATACATATATATATATATATATATATATATATATATATATATATATATATATATATATATATATATATATAAGAATTCCTCTGACAGATGGTGGTTCCCGAGATAAAGCATGACAACTATCACTGCCGCATTCGTACTTTAACTGCTGAATTGTGAATTAATCCCTTGTACAGAGAGCTTACACAACAGCAGCAACTTCATAGACCCACACAGAAGGCTCATCAGTACCGTGCTGAGCCCTCCCATGCGCTGTAGCCTACCATTCACCTCTTTCTCGCACAAACTCATGTGCTTCCTGGACAGTAATGTAAGTCCTCTTCCAAACTAAACATTCAGAATTTGTAGGTTCCCCTCGCCTCTTTCGCCATAGCGCTTCTGAACTGTACACTCGTTTCATCAATTAACCTATCATCATACGTTCTTTCCACATGACTGAACCATCTCAAAAGACACTCATCAATTTTTCGTCTCTACAGCTGCTTATTATTTTATTTTTTTATTTTTTGGGGGGGGTCCATATTTCACTTCTACAGAGGCGACTTGGCTCAAAAATCCCTCATACATTCCAACCTTGGCTTCCATTGACACTCTAAGTTTCCTTCCAATCTCTTACATATCCTGTTACCTTCCTCCCTTCACGTCTGTGACTCACCTCTCTCTCATCCTACCATCATCATTATTGACTGTCCAATTTCTGTATAAATCTTTCATCAGCCTTATTAATATTCATCGTTCTGTCTTCTTGGCTTCCATTCGCTCTCATAACCTTTCTCTCACATTACTCACAACTTTTTCTTTCTGTAAAAACCTTCCCCCGTCTGTACATTTCTATTCACTGTCCCTTGTGAGTAATGTATCATGGAAACATCAGCCATTCCATACTCCAGACACGACTCCTTTTATTCCACTACTTTGCACCTACATCTTTTGCCCTTTCCCTGACGTCTTGCATCACTCCATGATAAAGAACAGCTACGGTGACGTAATACACCAGTATCTCAGCCCCATTTTTGCACCAAACTGTCACTCTCCCGCTTACGAAAGCTGACACAAGCGTGATATCTGACATAATTTTTTTTAGTGCTTTGAACACTGTCATCTATAGTCTATATTCTCACCAGTTTTCCCATTACTCTCAAACTTCTCGCATACCAGTTTCTTGAACATTTGACCAACGCATCCTCTTCCTTATTCAAACTCACATTGCTCTTCTGTCAGTTCTTTCATGCTTTATTTTCTCGATGAAAATTCTGCATGCTCCCTCCTTTGTATGCAAAGTAACGTTATGTCTTAATAATTCTTACAGACTTCTCTATCAACTTCATTCTTTTACAAAGGAACAATTATTTGGTTCATCCATTTCTTTTAAATTTTTCCCTTGTCCATGCATTATCCCGTACACTGTTCAACCACTCAGTGATAATTTCACTAGTATACCACAGCATCTTTCCTGTAATCCCATCAATTCCTGGTGTCGTTCATTCGCCAATGTCTTAATTGCCTTCCTTACCTCCTCCTGCCATTTCTGCAAAAATGTTCAAACTTACAATAACTCCTTCCATTCTTGCATCATTCACTCTGCCTCTTTCTTCTATCTTACACACGCGACAAACCCTCAAAATACTCAGTCGACACAGAACTCCATTCTCTTCAGACAGCATCTTTCTATTTTAACCAGTTATTTTGATATCCATTTACTCATTAATTTTCTTACATTTTCTTTGTTGTTGAGCGAAGTCTTTTGCTCCATAAAGTCCTTGCTCACCTTCTCCCCACTAATTTATTATAGGCCTTTGTCGTTCTCACTTCTTGACCAACTTATCAGTCCTGCTGTATCATGTACACGATTTTTATATATATATATATATATATATATATATATATATATATATATATATATATATGTATGTATATGTATATGTATATGTATATGTATATGTATATATATATATATATATATATATATATATATATATATATATATATATATACATATACATATACATACACACACACACACACACATACACACACACGTGTGTGGGTTGTAACATAATCGGCAGATTAAGGTCATTTTATTTACTGTGCATGTATTAATGAATACCTGTCGGCTTACGGTTGTTTATGTACTTACTACTTTGTAGTTTGCCGTCTTAGCTCCGGCCAACCCGATGAGATATTTTGTTTATTTTGTCGACTCGAACTTGTTTACATCTGCCCGGTGCTTCGGCGGCTATGAACTCCACTACCCGACCCGTATTTGATTTCAGCTCTGCACTTGATACCATCAGATATATAATGGGCGGCAATTAGCCTTTAATATTTTATCTCCAAGTGATAACGATATATTGTATTCCTGGTCTTATTCTTTATATTTTAGCTCTATACATTATATCCATAGCTGTCTGCGCTAGAGGTGAACAAAATTTAGGTAACATTTTTATAGCCACAAGTCACAAGAGATCCTATAAATCTTGTTTTGTTAAGGCCATAATTCTGGGGAAAGGCTATAGAACGATGCTAACCATGATTTGTATCTCCATTCTCCCTTGCATAGTCGTATTATTATTATTATTATTATTATTATTATTATTATTATTATTATTATTATTAATATTATTATTATTATTATGGAGATGAGACCGAGAGACAGGTCATAGCTGCCCAAACCGAGCTTGGCCATTGCAAGGACACTTAGAATTCCACGTCCCAGGTAAAACAAAAATCTGACTTTTAAACAGAGTCAGATTTTATGATTTAAGGAAAGCGCAGATGAAATAGTATAGACAAATCAAATTAATATTACCGGGTAGTTTTTCTCATACATGTAATTATTATCTATGCCTTCATCCATTTTTTTCTTTTGGGGGTATTTTGGCCAGACTCCAAATCTTGTAAGCCTAACTTCTCGATCATGAGGCCCACACTTCGAGAGGCGTGACTGGAGGAACAGATATGGCGTCTCGAGTTTATGTTTCTTCTGACATGTTTTTAATCTCTCTCTCTCTCTCTCTCTCTCTCTCTCTCTCTCTCTCTCTCTCTCTCTCACACACAATAAAATTTGGTCGTATGTAATTTTTAAGTTCACTCTGAATTTCTTTATAGGATACGATAATGGTAGTTCAGGCGATTGAAAAAAAAAATATACTGTATATATGTGTGTGTATATATATATATATATATATATATATATATATATATATATATATATATATATATATATATATATATATATATATATATATATATATATATATATATATATATATATATATATATATAAATATTGAACTATATTGAACTTACTACATGGACTCGAATAAATTTTAGTATAAACAAATTTATGTGACAGGTTGAAATATGACTTGTTGGTCGTAGTTGAAGCTTTGCTCTATTGTAATTTTTCCGTCTCAGCTTAATTGTTACTTTCTTCTGTTTCTCGCGGTGTGACTTTTTATTCATTTTTAATTCTTCACTTTAACCTCCGGTTTGAAGTCTATTCATCTTCAGTTCTATTATGACTTTCTTCCGTCTTATTTCAAACTGAACTTTCGTCTATGTCTTCCGTTACAGCCACCCCCGCCCCCCTTCCCGCCTCGCCCTTCTCAGTTGAAATACTTCCGTCATATAATACTTCCTTCGTACTTCAGACGGAAATTTTTTTCGTCGTCCAACGAATTAATATGCCTCAATTCAAACGTGACTGTCCTCTAGGTCCGTTCAACTTTTCCATTTCACACTGGGGGCCACTTTCCTCATTGTCAGATCGAGTGAGACTTCACGAGTCTTTTTCGTTTTCGCCCACCGGAGATCTTTTCCTCCCCATCTGTATTCGGAAGGAAGGGAACTCCTAACTAAGGCTGTCTCATCTCCTCCCTACCGCTGGCACCTACGATTAATTTTATCGCCCATAGCTCCGAACAGGTGCTATTAGTACCGCCTCAATGGAGCGGCACGAATCGCCCCTCACTTAACTGCGGTACTTTAATTTCAGCCCTTCCGAGTCTTTCTATTTTTCTCCACATATGGAGAACACGTGTCTTTAATTCGTCAGTTTTCATTTTCTTCTCTTTTTCTTTCTTCTTATGTTTCTTTTGTAGAGGGGGAAGATGTGGTATCGCTCTTCGTACAGTCTTGGAAATTAAAGTATTCTCTCTCTCTCTCTCTCTCTCTCTCTCTCTCTCTCTCTCTCTCTCTCTCTCTCTCTCTTTCTCAGAGGAAGGAGAAAGCTCTATCATTTTTCTTTATTCTGTATTAGATATCAGAGTATTTTTGTTGTGAAAATCATGTCCTGCTGAATCTGTGTTGTAATCTGTATGGTAATTTTTGTCTGTCTTCATTATTCATATTTCGGACAGATATTAAAAAAAAATTATAAAATAAGGAATGTAGATGGTATAAAATGATGCATTAAAAGTCACGAACGAGATGTAGTCGAGATGTAGTCAACCTGTATTATATATATATATATATATATATATATATATATATATATATATATATATATATATATATATATATATATATATATCGTGACTTTTAATGTATATACAGTATATATATTTATAGTAAGGAGACCTAGATGGGCTTGGGTGAAGATTGTCATTCATCGACTCTTGGATTAATGAGGGTTTGAAATCAGTCACATTTCGAGTCGAATGTTATAAAAAAAAATCGGCATGCAGTCAACATTCAAGCGCATTATGTGGCTGAGAAAATGGTAGTTACTGATCATTTATTTAGGATATAAACATTTTTCTAATGTAACTTAATACAAGAAAAAAGAAACAGTGACAGGAAGTATCAGGGAGCTCACGTAAGCTCTCAAGGTTCGAACCGTGGACCATTGCAGTCTTAGAACATTGACAAAGATTTGACTTGAGAACTGTGTAACTTTTTTGGTTGCGATCATGCACCAAGACCTGAATGAGTCACGAACTGTGGCTTAAGGAAATAGAGGCTTAGTGTAAAAGCTAGCTGTCCAGCTCTTGAGTAACACTTGAGCTGGGAACCATATAACTTGGGAACAGGTACTAATCACTCATTTCTTAGTGGATCTCGAACTATGGACAACTAAGTTCGATGGTAAATGTTAAACCCTAAGATCATGTAAAGCACCTGAGTTCGTGGACAATCAATCCTAAAACAAAACTCATGGGACTGAAGACCATTGGCATCAGTAAAGAGAGGTTTGGGCCATAGTTTTAGGTATATTCAAGCTTGGGATAATGAAAGTATAAGCCATAAAAAAAAAATACAAAAACCAGGAAACGACAGGTTTCTACTCTTAAAGAAAACACTTCCGCCACAAATAAATAAGTCAATAAATTGCGAAAGAAAAATAATAGAAACTGCTTCTTAATTCTTTGCATGAATATTGAATGCCAGCTTTGAACCTCAGAATCGCTATTAAATCAAATGGTTATTTATGACGATTTCTCCCTACCCAGCTGGAACGAGAACCTGGAAAGGGATTTATACGCATCGAAAGCCTGCTAAGGATCATTACACACATTGATTGCACCTTGAATGAAAGATGTAAAATCTATAAACTGCTCTCCGTTATGAGTCAGTAACTAGACTTAAGAAGATCATTCTGGAAGGAAGGACAAGAATTAATGAGGTGCCATATGTGACGGGTGAAAAGGAGTGGTTTTGAAGGTTTTTTTATTCAACACATAACTTATCAATCTGAACAGATCAGGAGAAATTAACATGAATTTTACGCAATGGATGCCTTTCTTTATGAACGACGTTTAAGTACAGCAGTCTCGTTTCGTCATCTGAAGAAAATAACCAATGAGGAAAATATTTGAGAATACAGAAATCACCAAATTATCACCTAACATTCCTTCATTACAGTATTTCATTAGAGGTTAGGTTACGGAGAAATTGAGTTATTTATTTTCATATGCCTCAGAAAAGGAAAAAAATAAAAATATTCCAATCACCCACATCAAAACTCATAAATTTCTGTTTCGAGCATCCACTAAAAGAAAGAAACAAACGAATTATAATACAAGTAAGTGGTCAGGCAAACATGTAACTAAAAGCGGAAAAATAAGCAGCAGTGTTGGAAGACGTAATTCTTCAAGAAAGACGTTCATTGAAGAGCCAGGATGACAGTGAGAGCTTTCGTGGAAGGCAGCCATTAAATATTCACCAGCACAGCCACGAAAAGAGGAAAAAGGGAGCAGTTTGAAGAAGAGGCAGAAACTTTCAGAAAGAAAAGGGTTCTGGGAGTAGTGAGTAGTTTTAAAGAGGAGGAAGATTTTCAGAAGAGCGAGCGGCTTCGACGAAGTGGAAATACTGAGTGAGGAATAGATATTTTGAAGGAGAGAAGTGTGTTTTGAGGAGGAATTTGTAATTCTGACGGAGATTAAGAGCTTTTAGAGAAGAGAGACTTGTTTTTAAGAGTTGAGAGTATTATTTTTTAAGGATTATTTTGAGGAGGAATGCTTATGTCTGTGTGGAAAGGGATTAGAACTGTCGGAGAAGGAAAGACTATTATTAGGAGATGATAATGATTTTAAGAGAGGAATGAATATTTGTAGAGAAGATATGATTCTTGTTTGTTTTCGAAAAGGTAGGTTTAGTTTTGAGGAAGTAGCTATTCGAGTATGGAGGGTGTAGCCAGGATTAAAAGGAGCATGGGGCTTGCAACTTCATCCTTAAAGGCAAGGTTAGAACTGAAAAGTTAGCATTTGGAGCAACCCAGTCTAAAAGGAAATTATGGATATATATATATATATAATATATATATATATATATATATATATATATATATTTATAATTTTATAATATAATATTCTAATGTAGATAGGTATTATCAGAAATGAAAACAGGTGAATCAATTATTCTGCCTTCAATTTTATATCTACTTCCTATTGTTTTTAAACTTCAAAATGACAGGTACATCTACGGTGAGGATTAAAAATTTTGTCAAATATTCTGAAAATAAGTATCACCTTTGTAATAAAGCTGTAGCGTTCTGATCTTTTAGGCCCCAAGTGCATCTTTATTCCAGTTTTATGGTGGGTAATATTCTTTTTGTCGTCTTAGGATGCGATCAGTTTTGAAACATGTGGTGTCAATGACGGCTCCCCCTCCTGTGGTGTGTCCCCCTCCCCTGTCCTGAGTTGACAAATAAATGAAAACACTGTACTTACTCTTTTGCTGTACTGTAAGTTTTAGTACATTTGTAGGCATGTAAAATATGTGAAGGAGGTTCGAAATTGCAACATCATAAATATAAGGTATGTGAGTGTGTGGTTTTGTGTTGTGTATTCGTGAGAGAGAGTGTGAGAGAGAGAGAGAGAGAGAGAGAGAGAGAGAGAGAGAGAGAGACAGACAGACAGACAGACAGACAGAGACAGAGACAGAGAGAGAATAGCATATAATAACTTGCTCACCGAACCGGCAGCAGCACAACATTCGAAACCCACATAAAAGTTTTCGAAGGTGTTATACTTGTCCTACTGTTTGTTGCTGGTAAAACATATGTTCGTACTGTTTGTCTTATGTTTTTGTATACATACATCAACTTTTGCTACACACCAGCCAAAAGTATGCTTAAGTTAAGAATGAGTTTACCGTAAAGTTTATTCCGGGATGAATATAAAGACACACTGAATTTTCATGTTATGGTAATCCCTCTTATTGCAAGAGTCGCAAAATAGATTGTTTCGTCTATGGTGAAAAATTTATCCTGGGATCTCATGTGTGTTGAAATAATTTTAATTTCTTTTTATGACTTAATTTTTCCCCTAGAATTTTTTTAGATAAATATGTTATTCATTCATAATACATACATTCATTCATATATGTGTTTATATTATTGATATATATTCATTTATGTATATATTTACACATGTATATATACAGAGTATATATATATCGCAAAGTAGAATACTTTTGATTAACTCTGGCAACAGTGTAACTAGTACGTTCTGGCTTGGACAGCAAATACTACTATTAGGTTTACAAGTGGTGACTTCTTATTGAGAAAATCAAGTCAAGTCCCATCACTGAGGACGCTACGCACTGTCTTAAAGCCAGGTACTTTCATTCTGCCTAATTATGTAGTAGCGATAGAGGCAATGCCCGGACTGGACGACTTCAAGTCTAAACGTGGGGTTCATTAGCCGTAAAAAATGAATACATTATGTTGTACAAAGGTTTAGACAAAAAGTTGGGCATAATAAAAAGCGCAATTTCTATTATGCGTTTGTTTGTATGGTCTCTCTCTCTCTCTCTCTCTCTCTCTCTCTCTCTCTCTCTCTCTCTCTCTCTCTCTCTCTCACACACACACACGCCATTGTGAAAGAGACCTGAAAGAGGGAATGATTTGGTAATTTTGTTTTGTTAGCCGTTCTTCCTTTATTGTTCTCTGGTTTAATTGAAAGGGAGATATTCTGTCCCCTGTCCATTGTTGCCTTCATTGTTATATGCTGTTGTGCAGCCCTTTTGCAATCATATCTCCTCTGGATGACTTTATGTAATTAGAGGATATCTGTATGTTGATCAGAGGGTTTTGTAGAGATACCGGAACAGCTATCTGGGATAGGCTCTTCTGTACACATGCACACGTGCACGAATATATACTGTACTGTATATGTATATATATATATATATATATATATATATATATGTATATATATATATATATATATATATATATATAGATATATATATATAGATATATATAAATATGTATGTATGTATACTCAAACACCAGAGCTGCAGCTCTCGAAATCATACTCGTTGGCGTCCAGGAAAAGGCACTCGATACAATTTATGATTTAGTTTATTGCTACTGCCGACGTTTCACAACTACATTATTGCATCTTCAAGGCTGAAACACAGCGAGTTGACTCTGAATAAGTTTCATAAAACATTTATTATAACAACTAATTAAAACCACTGTAGTAATATCTCATTTAAAATGTTAACTCATTTAAAAAATATCAGAAACCATGACAAAAAGAAGGATCTACCCAGATGGGATTTAAAACAAAACTATTGAAACAAGGAGAGAAGAATACAAAGCAACGCAGAAATTAAAAAAAAAAAAAAACAAGGTAACGACAAGACAAATAGGGCCACCAAGCAATCAACAGTTGCGTAGATGAAGTTTGGTTGTTGAATGATGGAACAGTTAATTTTATCATTATGGACTCTAAAGTTTAAGTCGCTGTCTTTTTGTTGTACTATTATTCGAAAATCTTTGTTGTCTATAGATGTTTTGCATAATTTGGAGTGGTTCGTTCTGTTGGGGATTAATTTTAGGTTCAGGGCAGGCAGTTCTTTCTGAAACGTTGGATTTAGACATTTTTTGAAAAAGGACCCCGATGGTGCAAAATTATTTTTCTAAAATTATCATCATACAGGTAAAGGAACGTTGCAAACATTTTCATCTTTTTGTAGTGTGGATAGCCGTGGTTTTTTTTTTTTTACCTTGTCTCAATAGTTTTGTTTTAGCTCCCGTCTGGTTAGGTCCTTCTTTTCGTGTCATTTTGTTTCTGATATTTTGTAAATGAGTTTACATTTTAAATGAGATAATATTGTAGTGTTTTTAATTTGTTGTTATAATAAATTATTTATGAATAATTATCGAGAGTCAACTCGCTTTATTTCAGCCTTGAAGATGCAACAGAGTAGTAGTGAAACGTCGGCAGTAGCAATAAACTATAAGTTGTATCGAGTGCCTTTCCTGACACAAGATACAATTATATATATATATATATATATATATATATTTCACTATATATATATATATATATACATCATATATGTATTTACATATATATATATATATATATATATATATATATATATATATATATATATATATATATATCAGTAAAGAATGTATATATATATCACATATGTATATATATATATATATATATATATATATATATATATATATATATATATATATATATATATATAAATTTATATGTATATGTGTGTGTTTGAAAAATAAGGCACAATGACTTCGGAGTGAATGTAAAGAAAAATTAAAAGACGTCACAGCAACCAAAATCAAGCATGGATGAAAGAGTATTTTTCTTAATGATCTAACATCGCAATAGTGTAGGCCTCTTTTGAATTATGTACTTATTTTATAGATAAAATTTCTCATCAAGATAATATTAAGGCCAAAAAAAGTGGAGTAAACAATGAATAATTAGTTTACTTTTGCGTAAGTGGAGTGGACGAAAGATGCATAAACATAATGTACTCCTATGGAGTTGTAGTCTAAATCTCCTCTAGCCACCCCTTGGGCATTATAAATTTTATGCGATTTTAATTTAATGGTTTTGTTTGACTTACTTGTGATCTGTGTTTCTGTTCGTTTCTGTTTTTATTGTTTTATCTACTATTTTATGTGATTCGTTCTGTTCTTTTTCGTGCACGTGAGCATTTCATTTTGTGGAACCGTGCTGGGCAAGCGTTTGGTTCTCTTCTTGTTCCATATGGATGTGCATATATTTTTATTTTCAATAATAGCTATAAAATCTAATCATGTGAATATATAATTACGTAACGCAAGGAGAGTGAAGTTATGTAGTTAAAGGTAGCTGTTTGTCCTGGAATAAAGCTGTTAAATGTTAATGGATGTCGTGATTGTTATTGGTATTATAATAATGTGTAACGTGTCTGGATCACTTTACGTAGTATTAACATTATCATCATTATTGCAAAAATTTACCTGTAACAAACCTGAGTGGTCGTTAACTTGCATAGCAATTCTAGAAAATGACCATGCATTTAATGCATACCAATATATCAACAACCCCGTAGTGGGGTAGTGCCGTCAGTGCACCTCACGCGGTGCACTGTAGGCATTACTTCAGGTTCTTTGCAGCGTGCCTTCGGCCTCTAGCTGCAACCCCATTCATTCCTTTTACTGTACTTCCATTCATATTTTTTCTTTTCTATCTGGCTATCCACCCTCTCCTAGGTCCCAGTGCTTGGCCTTTGGCCTAAATTCTATATTCCATTCCATTCCAATAAATCAACTAACTTAGATATGATCATATATTGACAGCAACATAGGGCAGAAAACCCATATCAACTGCATACATGAAGGTTAAATTGTATTATAGCCTCTCCCAGCTTCTGAGATTAGCATCCACAACATAACAAGGAATACTGATCTCGGGTTCTGATACTGGGCAAAATTACATAAGCTCATGGCACCTGCAGAGAGCATCGATGTTGACGCTCTAAAAATCGAGTATAGCATTCACACATTCAAGAGGCACAGGCACTAAAAGGAAAAACGGAAATCCCTTATTGAAACAGAACGTGGAAGATTGGCGAGTGGATTACCATTCAGCTATGGTGTAAATTATAATTACCAATACTACTATGTAAACCTTCATCTGAGAAGCATCGCTGGTAAAGCAGTTCCATAGATTGTTATGTTTCTCAAGTAAGCCATGACTATGGCAATGCGAATTTTCTATACGCCGAAGGCACAGGCAACATTGGCAGGCATATGATATACAATGTCCCCATCTGTCCTAAAATCGTGTCCTGCTGAATCCTCCCTATTAACAATAACTAAGAAATCACAAGTAGAACTCTCGTCGTGGAAACATCCAACGACGTTCGTGCAGAACACTGTGACGTCAAGCAAAACTGTCCATATCAGTAGTCAGTGTGCTGGTGCTGTAAATTACTATTGCTGCCATCGTGTATCAGAGCAGGTCGTACAAATGCTTTCTTCTCACCAGTATCAGCCTCATGTAAAGCGTGCCAATTATACAGTAACTATCCTTCGTAACACATTTCAGCATCCTGCCAAGATGCAGCTTCTCTCCTGTCTAGCTACTTGTCATCATTACCTAAAGGTATGCACACGCAGCTTTCATTATTTAGAAGAAACACAGCTAAGAACAGTTTAATCACAGCTTTTATTGAGGAATTAAGAGAATGAAGACCGTCATTTGTGAACACTTTGTTGGTGAATTTCGTAACAGAACTAGCCATCGTAAACAACAATAATAATGAAGAGCTTTCTGTTGCCAGCACGGGGATTCCCACGACCCTGTGAGAAATGGTGATATAAACATCAAAATATACACCACTTCTTTAGTATTCCTACGGTTTGTCTCGTTCTCAGCAGCTTTCTTACTTGAGAAAGCGTTACCTTCATGAAGGGTAATTGTAATCAACACTGAATATAATCTAACTCTTTCTCCTTTGCAGTTGATTTTGGTACCTGCTTGTTTCCTGCTAGTTTTTTTTTTATTTCGTTATTTCAGTCTCGTATTGCAGTAAACGCTAACGTTCATTAGAAGTTTGTTGATGATTAACACACAAGAGATATGTTTTAATGCATTTGTCAATATGCATATGGCAGGTGAATCTGGAAGAACTAAAATAATCTTTTGACGCAATTATCTACACGTTTCGGCTCTCAAGGAGAGAGAGAGAGAGAGAGAGAGAGAGAGAGAGAGAGAGAGAGAGAGAGAGAGAGAGAGAGAGAGAGAGAGACTGAAATTTACTTATATCTCCGAGTTTAACCTTGTATTGAATATCTGCTCATTCAAATTGCACAGCCCGTCGATTTCAGCACACACAGAGAGAGAGAGAGAGAGAGAGAGAGAGAGAGAGAGAGAGAGAGAGAGAGAGAGAGAGCCCGTTTTGCATAACGGATGATCTAGTGCCTTCCAGCTCTGCAGACCTCGTTTGCAATTCAGATTCGTTTGTAAGTCAATCTACGTAGGTCCCAGGACGAGCATGAACATGGCTAATGAACTGGTAATCAAGGTAATTAGGGACAGAGCAACAAGTTGACGTGTGATTGATTTATAGTCTCACCTTAAATCTGCATCTTCCCTAAACCATATGAAAAATTCTATATTCAGGGAAAATATGAAAATTACAAGAAATAATATTATAATTATTATTATTAATATTATTATTATTATTATTATTATTATTATTATTATTATTATTATTATTATTATTTATAATGTAAGCACATGCCAATAGCTCACGAAATAGGCTTTCGTAGATTGGAATGTCTGCATGTAAAAAAAAAAAAAAAAAAAGAAAACACCATAAATATGCAAATAACTAATAAACAAAATGATGGTATTGACATGAATATGTTTACATATCCTTCTTTTTCTGAAGGGCTGAAGAAGTTCTCATTATGTGTCCATATCTAGTTCTGGCCTGAAGAAAAATACTCGAAATAGAACTATGGAGGCAACCGTTGGAATATCCCTTCGGCAAAAATTGGCTTCAGTCTTAATTAAAATATTTTCAGTTTAAATTTTTTCCAGAATAAAATCCTCAGTGTTAAGTTTCCTAAAACTTTTATCATCCATATATATATATATATATATATATATATATATATATATATATATATATATATATATATATATATATTATATATATATATGTATATACATTTATACAGTATACATATATATATATATATATATATATATATATATATATATATATATATATATATATATATATATATATATATATATATATATATATATATATATATATATATATATATATATATATATATATATATATATATATATATATATATAAGGCAATGCCACGAGGGAAAGTGAAACATCGGAGTGGTGCTAGGCCTTCGACGTACTGTCCTTTACTTAGCAATGAAACGAAAGGCCTGGCACCACTCCGTTTCATTTTCCATCGTGACATTGCCTTTATTTATATATTCATCACGTTCCATATTTTCGTGATTCAGTTATACATACATACATACATATAAATATACATATATATATATATGTATATGTATATATATATTATATATATACTGTATATATATTTAATATATATATATATATATTTTTTTTTTTAATAGCTTCAGTGATCTCTTATTTTCTTTTATCTTATTACACTTTTTGGATATGCATACCCCTCAAACCTTGAATCCAAATGGTAAATAAATGAAGATCCTTTACCATCCGTGTATAGTTCCCATTACCAAAATGGAAGGGAGAATTTTTTCTTATACTTCTCATTTGCATTAAAGTCTTCCCTTAAGTAGTGCACAAGTAAAACTCTTATAACGTATTTACGCGCACGAAGTTTGATCAGAAATGAATTCAAGAACTGTGAAGCGCCTATCTTGAGAAAAGTAAAAAAAAGGCAGTCTTGATTATTTAAAACAGAAGATATTTATATCTGTTAAAATGCGAGAATTGCTGTAAATATAAACTTGGAGTCGGCGGTTATTGAAAGCATAAGTGTGAAAGGGAGAGAGGGATACCTATTATTAGCCCCCCCATTTATCATCCTCTTTCTGTATCCTCTTGCTTTGTTGCTGGGTGTCTCAAGCAGGACCCGTTCGAGAGCCGTGTTTACAGTCACTCTTTCTCTGGTAAGGGTGAGCCTCACTTCTTTTGAGTTTGACCCCTATTTTTTTTCTGTTTCCCCTGCCTCTTCCAAGAGCAAGTGAGGACATTTCTTACGTCTCTGCGAAGTGAGCAATTCCTGTAGTCTCTTGAGAAGCAAGTGAATTATTTCTTCCTGCTCTGTGAAGTGTAGGTGAGAAAAATTCTTCATCCCCAAGTACCTGGAGGTAATGAATTGCTTCCTGCACAATGAACTGGAAGTGAAGAAATTTATTCTTAAAATAATTCCTTGTAAGAAAATTTCCTTCTTCTACTGGAATGGTGAATGAGGAAGTTTCTTAACAAGAATTTCATTTGATAAAATTTCCTCCCTTTAGGGAGCACAGTTGAGGAAATTTCCTACTCTTGAAAATGCAAGCGAAACAAATTTCTTCCTCTTCCAGGAAAACAATTGATTTCTAGGAAGTACAAGTTAGAAACTATCCTTCTTCCCTCTGATGTGCAGGTGGGGAAATTGCCTCCTCTGTGAAGTGGAAGTAAGGCCATATCATCCTTCTCTTGAAGGTGTAAGTGAGGGAATTTTCTTAACTGAAAAAACAAGGAAATATTTTTGTTTGGTTTAGAAGTTTTAAGATTTAAAAATGTTATTTCCGTATCTTAAAAAGTGAGTCAAATTGCCTTTTCTCTAATTAGAAGTAAGGAAATTGCACTCTTTTTGGTAAGGGGTGAATAAATTTTTTGTTGTAACCGACGAAGTAATAAAATTCTCAACTTCCTTTACGAGAGCATGAGAGAAATTGCATTTGATATAAATGAAAACATTTGTATCTTATTTCAGTGAGAAGATACAAGTAAATTTTCACTTTTTCTTCCAAGAAGTTAAGAAATGACCCCATTCATTTAGGAAGAAATGAGGAACCCTTCTAGTCTCTGTTGAATGAGCAGGATATAAAAAATGGCTGTTAATCAAGATCGTAAGTTTGTAGAGACCGAAAATAAAGTGCTCGTCATCGTGCTTGAAAGTCGAGTGTTCTTTGAAGATGTCTGACTTCCGGTTCTCGGTAAACATTTTGGAATAACTACCATGTGAGTGATTCACTTCCCAGGTGTGCAAAGGAACTATATGTATATGTATTTGTATTTGTATATGTATATGTATATAATATATGCATATAAATTATATACATTATATACATATGTATATATATAAATAAATAAATAAATATATATAATATATATATATATATATATATTTATATATTTATATATATATATATATATATATATATATATATATATATATATATATATGTATGTATTTATATGTATACGTTTATATTTATATATGTAAATATATACATATATATATAATAATGTATGTATGTATATATATATATATATATATATATATATATATATATATATATATATATATATATAAAAAACATTCAGTTCTTGCTCTGGATGACCTACGCCTGAGAAAGCCTACAAAAACTATTTAATATTCCAGACGCATTGGGTTACCGCCTGTTTTGATTAACATCAGCAAATAGTTCAGCAGCTGTTCTCGGACAAGAGTTTGGGTTCTGACAACTCTTTTTCTGGGGAGGATAGACGAATTTATCTCATTAAGTTATAATCCTTAATTGTACCCAGACAACGTCTGCTTATTGCAGAGCGCCGCCTTATTTTTACATTGGGTAATATTTTTCCCATTTTTTTATTTTACTTTCAAGTGTCGAGTACGTCAGTATTTTTTTGAGTAATATTTGATATAAGTTTCGCATTCCATTTGAAAGTTCCTTTCATCTGTTTTGGGTATTACTGATATATTTATTTTTGAACAATATGAAACTGTTTCCTCAACATGGAGTGGCTCCATAGAAAAGTCACGGCTGTGACTCCTGCGTTCATGCTTTAACTGCTGAATTGTGGATAGTGTATAGCCTCTATATATATACATATATATATATATATATATATATATATATATATATATATATATATAAATATATATATATATATATATATATATATATATATATATATATATATATATATATATATATATATATATATATATATATATATATATATATATATCATTCTGTTGCCAAGATCTCCCTTAGATTGGCTAAATAGGGGCATAGGAAAAAATCTGAGAATGTCATAGGTTGCACGAAATTTGCTGCGGAAAGGGCGGACTATGTCTGAGCTTGCATTCCACAGACGTATAATTTAAAGATTTGCTAATGTCATCTAATAACTTTTTCTTATGGAGGGAGGGGGGTACATGTGCGTTGGCATACTGCAGACGAATGCCATTAGCATTACATGTTATTTGACAGGATAAGAAAAACAAATTTTTAGTGCGGCAGACATTTTGTTAGATGAATTCGGTCAACTTGAATGAGTTAGCCTTGGGGCAAAGACGTCTGAACGGTTTTTGTACTAACCATAATATAATAATAATAATAATGGTGTGCTTGTGTGCTTATACATATGCTTAAAATCACAAATGGGACTGTGTGTATATGTGCAGATATACCACAACGATAATGAACCACTGGGTATAAATTCTGAGAGATGAAACCTGCCAAGATTCACACCCAGTGTTTCATTTTCCCTGTGGTACACTGCCCGCACACACACACACACACACACACACACATATATATATATAAATATATATACATTATACATATATATATATATATACATATATATATGTATATATATGTATATATGTGTGTGTGTGAGACAGACAGACAGACAGACAGACATATTCGTACTTGTAATAAGCGAGGTTGATAGACACAGAAGCACACTTAACACCTGCATACACACACATGCGCACATACACATACACACACATATTGAGGGAGAAAGCTAGTGTGCTACAACTTGACAGGGCGTGTAGATGTTTATTCCGATGCAAATCGCTGCCCAAAACTTGTTTGCTTGTATTCGTTTGTACGCCTGCAGGCTGTGACGGTAAGGTGAAGGGAAGATTGGGTCCTGCAAGTTGGAGTCTACCCAGGGCCCACTCATAGAGGTCAGATAACAGAAGAGGACATTTTCTTTCTTTCTTGCACCCTAACGAGACATGCCTGAGCCCTACTGCTTAGACATCGCACTTTTACCATACCTTTTTTTCTCTCTCTCTCTCTCTCTCTCTTTTTATATAGTGGCTATATTTCGCCATGTACATTTTATTTCGCTTCGTCTAAAAAACTCCTGAAGTCATGTAAGGTCCTGGGTCCATCGTGGTCGGCGGTGAATACTTCACAGACCCTTATTCTATTAATGTGGTGATAATGTGTAAATTTTTCATCTCTCTCTCTCTCTCTCTCTCTCTCTCTCTCTCTCTCTCTCTCTCTCTCTCTCTCTCCTGCAAACCGTAATATTAAGACTGCTTTCACCTCCTCCTAAGACCCTATTTCTCATGGCAAGTGTCTTCTAAATGTACTGCTTTCGCCAGTGCTCAATGGAGCTTAAAAAATTGGTGTCTTCTTTCAGAGTGCCTTGTCATGCCCGCCAGTCCACCACTTCCCACGTCTATTCTGTGGAATTCAGCTCTGTTTGTAGAGTGTACCAAGCTTTGAAATTTTTTTTTATCTACTCCGGTTTTCATAGACTTCTATTATCTTTCAAGAAGTTGTTCTGTAGCTTCGTTCAAAATTCAACCTCTGTGTTTCTCTTTCCCTCTCAATGTTTCTGTTCCCATTCTGCCTGGGTTAGAAATAGGCATTAGGTTGTCGTTCTCAGCGGCCTGTGTGCTGATTAGGATGTGATGTAAGTGAAACACTGCAACTCTTCCTTATCATTCAAGTTTCTTCCCAACTTAACCCAACCCAGACATTGATATCATTTAAAATAGAATACATTGGAAACTAAAGTCAAGGATAAGATGCTCTTAATGTAAACATCTGCACTTGAATGTAAGATTATAGAAGAGAAGGAGACTATAAAAAGGAAAGAATAAGAGGTAAGAGGAAGCATAACGAGAAGATAACCAGACGTGCAAATATTCGTTTTTAGGGCTGCATATGCCGACGATAGAGAATAAGAATAGAACGAAGAACGAAAAAAAAATAAAGATTGCAGCTTCAAACACTGAACAAGAGCAAGAAGACGAGGCAGAAGTTGGGCAGTGAAAAGAGTTAAATATAAGATGGAAAAAACCGGATATGCGCAGATGTGCTTTCAGAGAGACTGCAGATACGAGCCGTGAAAGTAAAAATAATAATAAAAAATTCATACTAAAAACTGAATTGCGCACATGTGCTTTCATGACCACTGATCTCGGCGCCAAAGAAGAAAAGGAGAGAAAAAGCAAAAGAAGACGGAGGATATAAAGTAAGAGAAGAAGGAAGAAGAAAACAGGATATATGCAGATGTGCCTTCAGTCACTAGATTCCTCAGACTCGTCCCTGAATCAAAGACACTTCAGGTGTCACATTACACCCACGACAAAACCGCAACGAAAACACATCTTTATTTTTAAGAGGAAATCTTCCTTTATCGCCGCTTTTTCTTTCGATTACGATTGTCCTGATGACTTTACCAGTTGTGTGCAGTAGCAGAAAAAACTGTCATAAACAGTACAGTAGATTGTCGGATAGGGAAGATCACGGGGTGCGTAATGTAAAGCATATGCTCTTGCGAGACTGCACTGCACGTTAGGAATTATTGCAAATACTACTTGTAGAGTCAAAAATTATAAATAACGATGGATCGATGAAATGACAGTGATTATTGTTAACATTATTATCATTGTCAGAGCGCCGTCAAATACATCATGACTGCAATTTGCCGCAAGTATTGGCTATGTTGCAAAGTTCGATTTTAAGACGGCATCATACGAACAATGTTTCGTGTGTGTTGAAGATTTTTACAGTCGAACTTTCTACCAAATAGCCTTAACTGGTGGAAATATTGAAGTCACGAAAGTTCGTGGCTTTGTTAAAGTACATCAGTGAACGTGAATATTGGCTTTTGGTGCAAAAGCTGTTGTTAAGACGCTTAAATGTACTAATCACATGATCATGAGACATCGTCATACGGATATTGAGAGATGAACACAGTGTAGTGTTATATGGCTTTATTCTATATACAAAGAAGCTATTTCTTTTTTTACGGAAAAGAGGAGTTTTAGGAGTATAAAGGAAAGATAAATGCGTTGTAGAATTAAGATGTATATATATATATATATATATATATATATATATATATATATATATATATATATATATATATATATATATATATATATACATATATATAAGACAGACAGAGACAGAGGGCGTGAGGCAGGGGTGGAAAATAAGAAAGTAAACGCCCCGAGAAACCAAATTGCTTAAAAGTTTAACAAGATCTCTTAATGTCCAACAATGCAGCTCTCTCTCTCTATAATGCTAAGCAGCACAAGTGTACTCTGTGTAATATTAGCATATGAATGCTGTGCCTTAAATGGATAAATTTGGTGTGCTGAAATATATATATGCAGTATGTGTGTATATATATATATATATATATATATATATATATATATATATATATATATATATATATATATATATATATATATATATATATATATATATATATATATATATATATATATATATATATATATATATATATATATATATATATGTGTGTGTGTGTGTGTGTGTGTGTGTGTGTTGATTAATAAATGTTTGTGTGTGCGTGCATTTTTTAAGCTGTTATTCCTGTAACAGGTTTAGTTAAATTGTGACCATGTTCAAATGATTAAGTTACTGAGAGGATTCTTTAAGGAAAAAAAAAGAATAATAGAACTTTTACTTCAAGTGAGTTAGTGAGGGTCGCTGACTCATTCCTATGGAAGGGAAACAGACAGACACGTTCACTGGAGGATCAAATGTCGTGACAGACCCAGTTGCTTTAAAGGTTTTTTTTTTTTCGTTCCCTCTGGCAGAACTATCATCATACCCATCATAGTTTCATCGTTGATTCTTGGTTGGAAATGGTGCACAATTTAACCGTTTAATCATAAAGCCAAAAGAATTCCAGCTCGTATGATTTGTTCTGTTGTATTTTTCAAGTTTTATATTTTGTGTTGGTGGACGAGACCTTTATGGGCATGGCTGTCCAAATCAAGATCAGTCACTATATGTAAGAGATGTGTAAATGAGATTCTATACAGAATTTGCGGTATAACGATGCCTGAAAAGGGTGTCGCACTTATAGTGCCGTTATCACCTACTGATCCTTGGACGTTATAGCGTGATCACGTTTGTGAATCTATGCCTTATGAACAATCAAGCAAGTCACATATATGTTATACAATTGATTCATAGTTTATGCTTTCCTTTTTCCAGTTAGGGAAGGTATAAATGAAGTAAAAAGTAATGCATATATGGGAGAATTTTGATGAAATTAGTATAAATGTATATATTATATATATTTACAGTATATATATATATTTATATATATGTGTGTGTGTGTGTGCTTGTGTAATATATATGTATATATGTGGGTGGGAGTGTGACAGCACGCAGCGAAAGAGGACTTTATATGGTGAGAAATGTGGAGTAGGTAGAAGTGGCAAAAAGTTTTGTGCATGTGAAATGACGGATAAAGACATGTTGAGATGGTTTGGCCATGTAGAATGAATTGTCGAATATAGTCTAGTGAACGGTGTATAACTCAGAAGTATTGGGTTAGGAGGAAAAGGAGACTTAGAAAAGGTGAGATACATAGCGGGAAAGAGGTAATATTCGTGGTGAATCACGAGATTGCTTCGCAAGATAGGAGTGAATGGCGCAGTATGAGGAAGTGATCGAATGTTTACTTCTTCATGTCCTTATTTACTGCTATTATCTAAAATATACAATTACAATAAAAACTAAATGAAAAGAACACCAATGAAACTCAAGGATACCATTTCCAGTAGAGGAAGGAAGTTTCAGTGGTTTTATTAATAACGAGGTTTAATGGCATGTCCATTTTGCCAGGTATAGAGGGGGTGATAAAATTAGTTTGGTTTAGTTTCGGAACAGTCGTTTTAATAAAGAGCGATTCAAAGACCGCTAGCTATTGTGGAGAAGACGTTTTTCAAGAATTTTAAAGTTTTCAAAGTCAATATTAATCTTGCATCTCTTTGCATGGTCGCGGATGCTGGAAAATTCAGGAGGTGATAATCTAACTCCAGTACGAAAACTCACCCCCCCCCTGTGGCAATCTGTTCCGACCTAAGATGTCTTCTTCCTCCCCATCACTATATTTTCTTGGTCACATCTGATTGGTTTATAAATAGCGTGAGATGCCTTCTTAGGGTTCAACATTGTCTTAGTATTTAAAAACAGATCGAATTGTCACGGGTTTGTTTGTTGTGCTTTACCATAGAATGGCATCTTGGGTACAGTCGGAATAGCATTGTTCCAAAAAGTTCCATTCATAAATTTGTCTCAGTTCATTTAAAAAATAAACTACTCGGATAACATTTGTAAAGTTTTTTATTTTGATATATATATATATATATATATATATATATATATATATAAACAATATATAGTTACTTCCCTCCATATAAATTTTTGAGTTTAGGTGTTCTTTCTTTCTCTTTCATTCAAAGCTTGACTTTCTCAGTACCTATTACTCTGGTGTTTTCTATTTAATCTTGTTGATTTCAGTTTTGTTCCGACACTTAACGCTGTCTACAGGGTATTTGATGCATTCAGAAGAAACAGTGTTTTTATCTTAGTTATTGAGCTGTACGTTAATGCTAAATCTCTCATTTGCGGGCAATTTAAACAAATTAATTTTTATGCTGAGATGATTCGTCAAGAGTAAAGAATGAAAGCACTAACAGGACAAAAATGTCAATTTTGAAGATATCGGTAACAAATAAACATAAAACAATTCTCGTTGTTCATAACAGTATAGCAGTAGTGGAGTATTGACGATCCAACACCAAAAATAGTTTTAATAGATAGCGTGTTCATATTTCATCGGTAGCCGTATTGTTACTCATGTATGATATTGGCCGAAGATCGCGAATTCTTTCTAATAGAGTTAAATCACGTAGTGTTCCACGATTTGTCATTTCACGTGTATCGCAGCTGTCCGGAAGACAGCCACGTGAGGCTCTAATCTTCTTACATTGAAGGTTAGGACAGAACGCATGGTACCTCTGTTGCATTACGTATGGCTTAAGAAATTATGAAACTCTGAAAATTATATTTTACGGTGAAGGACGTTAACTCTTCAGAGGAGAATGTCTGTCCAAGATCGTTTGTTGAACATGTCTGTATATTAGTGGAAATTAGCTCCTTCGTTAATATAATGGTGGCTTAATATAATGGTGGTTAACCAAAGGCAGCTTCAAGATGGTTTGCAATAGATCTTAAGGCTCGCTTTTCTGTAGGGGTCACATGTCATAACATCCCTCCCAGGTATACTGTATATACTATTTTTAAGGCATTATACCTGTGTCTTAGACCGGGTTGTCATTATTGTGATAGTGTCTCTTGTCACTGATAGTTTTTCTCCACATCTGTAATGCTGAAGTCCTCCAATTTTTTTTTATGCATACCTGTACCATATGAGTTTGATCATCATTATTGTTTAAGAGTTATCACTTTATCTTCTACACGTGTATGAACCGCGTCATGGGTATGTCAAAATAGCTTAATCCGTTCATAATGTGAAAATACCTTGATCCGTAATCCATCTCCCAAGGGATCAGCGTTCTTTACCGCTAGCGTTTTGCGTTTAAAATGCTTAGATGCGTTCACTTTGTCGGGTGCAGGTATTAGCAAGAGCCAGTGCTGCCATAAGGCCAGCTTAGTGTTACACCCTTCTGAAGAAGCCATTAGGTGTCAATAACTCAAAGTCAGCGAGCAAGTGTAATGGGGAACACCATGAAACCATAGTATCATAACGACTCGTATGAACAGAAAAAATTGACATCTTGATTATGAGATTCTGAATGCCAGATTTCATAGCAATATGATGAATTTGATGAGAACTACAAAGAGAGACTCAACTCTACACACACACACACACACACACACACACACACATATATATATATATATATATATATATATATATATATATATATATATATATTGAATATATATATATATATTATATATATATATATATAGATATAGATATAGATATAGATATGTATGTAGGCCTATATTTGTAATAACTATTATGTCCTCTTAGCCTCTGGAAATCTTCACACTTTTTTGACACGCTTGTCATTGCAAGCCTGAGATCGACATGTAAGAATACGAAGCAATTCTGATGTCCGTAGCAGTATTCGAAGTTTCGAACCCCCATCCGTAGTAACAGAACTAGGTCAGGTTACCAACCTGTGTGTGTGTGTGTGTGCAAATATGAATAGTAACAATGCGCTTACCCAAAACGTATGGAACAGTGAAGCGAGAATATCTGACCTGTGGGAAAGATGAAATAATGAGGCTTTTGTTCCCGGATGGCGGGTTTTTCACATGAACGATCTCAAATGCTGTGAAGGCTTCATTACTTCTTTTGTATTTTGCGTATTAAGATTTTTGTTTGCTTTATTATCAACATTTGTTAAAGGTCTGTTCAAGCTATGTTTTCAGTACCGCTCCATTTAGTTTCTCTTTGTTTTTATTATTATTGTTTTTTTATTGTAATCATAATTGACTTATGATATTACCTTCTGCTTTGAATTCTGTTCACTAATGTTATCTAACCCACTGTTACCATTTTAAGGCTATACAAATATTATTATTATTATTATTATTATTATTATTATTATTATTATTATTATTATTATTATTATTATTATTATTATTATTATTATTATTATTGAAGAGCAACCTTTCAGCCTTCTCATTTCTCCAACTGTATTTTTTTTACTGTCGCTGCTGTACTTGCATACTGTATTTGTTTATGGACATAGGTAGGAAAATAAATGTTTGAATTACAATTATTATTATTATATTATCAGCAATGTCGGAGTGTATTTGTTCAATCTTTCATTTCATATAGTTGTATTTTCGCAATTTCTCTGTTGTATCGCCTCGTGTATTGGTATACGGGCTTGAGTTGAAATCATATATATATATATATATATATATATATATATATATATATATATATATAATATATATATATATATATATATATATATATATATATATATATATATATATATATATATATATATATATATATATATATATATATATATATATATATATATATATATATATATATATATATATATATATATATATATATATATATATATATATATATATATATATATATATATATGAAGTTTTGTCACTTATACGCTCGTAACTTTTTATATCCACAAATATTAAGCCCCAAATATCGTTTAATGCCAGTTCCTATACCTTGGGAATAACTAAGATCCAAGGAGAATTATAATTGATAAGTGCTTCTGAGCCGGCCAGGATTCGAACCATAATCTGGTTTAGAAACAACGATAGTGTGATACAAACATACACACACACACACACACACACACATATATATATATATATATATATATATATATATATATATATATATATATATATATATATATATATATATATATATATATATATATATAAACTATATAATATATAAAGGAAATTGTCAGTGTTTTCGTTAGTCCCATACAAACCATGTACATTCATATGAAAATGAAACGACGTTTAAAACTTGGTGTGTTTTTCTCGCTTTTACCAAATACAGCAACTCACCTTAGGGCAGAACCCTACCATGAGAGAAATAAGCGTAATTGCTGGTGTCTGTAAAAAAGACCAACCTAATGAACGCGTGTCGCTTTCTCGCGCCATTCCCTCTCAAATTTCATTACGTAACCCCTTCCTGTAATTGGCAACTGCGCAAAAGTGAAAAAAGAGTTTAAGCGGGATAATAAGACTTACTGAATTTTGTTTTTTGAAAGGGAACCTCAGCAAGGCCGGCTGCTGAGTTTTAGTATAGCTTGAATTCAGTGAGTTACCCTTTTAAAATAGTTTTAAGTGTGTCATGGCAACCGAATGTCTCAGAAAACAAAATTCGTACTTGTACACTCAAAAATATACTGCAACATTCTTCCAGTTGATTTTGTTTACCAAACAGTGCTGTATCCTATTCTTTCGATACACGCAAGAAAATAATAAATACAAGAGAAAAAAGCTTTTGAAAATTTTACGACACATTTTGAAAAATATCACCTTAGAGCGCAGGGAAGAAGGGTCAGTGAGGACACTATAAAGTTTGAATCGAAAAGATAAGTGTGATTAATTATACGTAGTATCTGATAATTGCTGTGGAAATTACAGGAATAAAGAAATAAACGTACCTTCCGTAATGGTTGTCAAAAAGCACACTAGCAAAGTAGGAAAAATCGTTTCCATAAGCTTGCTTGTTACTCATGATTTCAAACATGGGCGGGAAAATTCAAATGACTCGCGTAGGTGAGATGGAAACCACACGAATGCACAGCACCTCATCTCCAAGGCCATTGATCCCTAACAGCATAAAGCCAGTGTTTTGATAAGCGACAGTGAATGGTAGCCTAGCATCAACAACAACAACAACAACAACAAAAATAACAATGTAGACAGATACACTGAAAAAAGAAAAGGAACTGTGAACCCGTTGCATAGAAGTGTGCGACCCCGTTGCATTTGGCCTGCAATACTCCAGGATCAGCGGATCATTAACGTAACTCGCTTAAACTCCTAGCAACCGAAGCTGCGATCAAGAGAGAAAGATAAGCACAAACCATTCGCAGATAAAATACTGAAAGGTAGATGTTTGTTTGAAGAGTTGTTTATTTAAGTTAGAACTGATACAAGTCATTTCCCTAGTTTTATACTACTAAAGATATTATTCGTTTTAAGTGTTAGTTTGATCTAAAGATCCAGAACGAATAAGATTAGAAGAATCACAATATATGCAAAGATCAGGTAATTCACTATAATCCCATTCATGCATTGTTTTATTACCGATGTTTACAAACTTAAAAGAAAATAGTGGTAGTACATGTAGTTACAAATGCTGATAACCTTGGAAACATAACAGAAAGTCCTTTAATTTAGTAACATATTGTTACAATATCATAGTAAAACGAAAAATCCAGTTAAAGTAGGAAAGTGCGGGAAATTCGTCAAAAAATTCGTCAAATGCAACAACAGCAATAAGTGTTGTGAGTTGGCTTTATGCGCTTGGTAGAAAGTTGCCAGACAGTACTTTTAGAGGCTGTTGTCCGAAATTTTAGAGAGTGCTGGAAAACTTTTTTGAGGGAATTTACTTAATCTGCTTACAAATACATTCTCGCGCATGTGTACACACACACACACACATATACACACAAGCGTTGGTGATGGATATATATATATATATATATATATATATATATATATATATATATATATATATATATATATAATATATATATATATATATATATATATATATATATATATATATATATATATATATATATATATATATATATATATATATATATATATATATATATATATATATATATGTACGTGTTAGAAGTGATCAACACACAATTAGATGTGGAATAGAAATAAATTTCTGGCACACATCGGGATCGAACCCAGGTCTTTCAATTGAAAGGCAAGGGTTTAGTTGTTAGCGTCGTTGCCATTCAATTAAAAGACCTGGGTTCGATCCTGATGTGAGTCAGAAATTTCTAAATATATGTGTATATATACACACACATACATACATACATACATACATACATACATACATACATACATACATACATACATACATATACCTGTGTTGAGGATGCAAGAAGGTCAGTAATTAAGAGCATGGAGAATGGAAAGACACCAGGACTTTGTGGGATTATAGTAGAGATGTTGTGGTATGATGAGGACTGTATGTATGGGTGGCTAACCAGAGTTTGTTAGGTAGAGGTGGATGAGGTAAAGGTTCAGAACCACTGTATAAAGGTAAAGGTGATAAGGGGACTTGACAGTTAGGAAGGCAAAACATTACTTAGTTATATATATACGGAAAGGTGTTTGGAGGAATTTTGACTGAAAAAGTAAAACACATGAGAGGAGGACGAGAGTGCGTGGATCAGTTTTTATTATGAAACAGATAAGGGACAAGAATTGACAGGAGCAAAATGGAGGATGTTAAGAAAGCATATCGTATGAGATATATTACTGAGATAGACTGAAACTTTTATGACGTAAGGAAAGTTTGTGTGAAAATGTGAAGGGTTTTGGTATAAATCCGGACCTGTTTCACCTTTAGTTTCCCAAACATCTTCTAGAGGACTGATATGTAGTAGTAGAAATTTATAATAAATAGTCTAAGGTGACAATACAAACAAACAGACAGCCATTTAAAAAAAAAAATATTCACCCTTTCTTTTCTACACAGGCGGCCTCATGCTTTTTAGTGTCAGGCCCGTTAAACTACCTGCCTTAATATTTATACAATTTACATATTTCTTTTGAAAGAAATGGGTCGGATTTATACATTCCTTTGTTGATATTCATATCTTTACAGAAGCTTTCTTAGATTCTGTCATTTTTCTTTCGGCATACTATTTGAATAATTTATCTTTTTTTCCCTTATGTAAACGGTGGCATGATTGTTTTTACTAACATGAGCGAGGATTACATTGTTCATCTGTGCTTATCTTCTACTTGTTTTTGCTGTTTTATTCTCTTTTCCAGTGTTCTTGTTCTCTGATAAATATAAAAATTGCCACGTGACTTGAATGGGATTTTATATACACATCCTTTAGTATTTTCGGGAGAGTTCTTTATGTTTCATAGTTTTATTGTTCTTAAATGCTACACCAACCACAGAATTAGAAAGATGGGGAATGTCTTTGAAATTATTACTGTATGATAGTACAAACAGGTTTTCTAGGTTGTTGTTATTGTCACGAACAGACCTTTTTTTTGCCGCTCTTAATTCTCTGTAATTCAAAATCTGGATGTTTTTATCTTTAAACTGTTTTTCTAATTGTCTCTTTAATCATCAGTACACTCAGGGTTACATGTGCGTAACGCTCTTAAAAACATAGATGTACAAACTAATTTCTTTACTTTATTGATTTAGCCAGAATAAAAATGTACAAATATTAGTAGGTTTTCTGTACAGGCTATATTTAAACTCCTTGCTACTCCCGTTTGTTAGGCAATCCCAAAAGGTTAAGCTACTGTCATTTTCCATTTCCGTACTGAGTTTTAGTGATGAGGCCAGTTCATTTTATTGACGGAAGAAAGTATTTTCATATTCGTTCCCTGGCCAAATATATATCATGTCGTCAACTTACCCGAACCACATTACGTTGCGGGGAATGATTTTGTTTAATATTCTGCTTCCAAAACATTCCCAATAGAGTGCTCAAGGTTGGAGATGAAGGATTACCCATTGCCATAACAAAATTTTGAGAGGAAAATTTTCCGTTGAATTGAAATTTGTATCCTTTTGCAAACATTTTAATCAATTCAATTATGGTGTTCATGGAAAGCATTATTTCTAGGTGTCTGCTTTCTAAGGTATCAGATGAAAACTCTAACAAAATACCTTTGTTAATAATGATACCACACAAAAACTCACAAACCTAGATTTGGTATTAATTTGTGCATTATTTACAGTAAATATATTTATCAACTCTTCACCAGGAATGGTACCAACCGGTGGGCTGAAAATATCAACAACGTATTTTGCCAAATTGCGTGGAGCGGAACCAGTGGAGCTAATAATTGGTCCAGCGGGAAAATTTGTATTATATATACGTTTTCTTACTCCATACAAATATGGGAAAGATTTTAAGGTCACATAAAACCATTTTATCAGGTTTCATTTCCATTTATTAGTTCCTTAACTTTTAGTTTTCTGTAAAAGAAAACTATTTTGCCGGCTTTGTCTGTCCGTCCACACTTTATTCTGTCCGCACTTTTTTCTGTCCGCACTTTATTCTGTCCGCATTTTTTCTCTGTCCGCACTTTATTCTGTCCGCACTTTTTCTGTCTGCACTTTTTCTGTCCGCCCTCAGATCTTAAAAACTACTGAGGCTAGAGGGCTGCAAATTGGTATGTTGATCATCCACCCTCCAATCATCAAACTTACCAAATTGCAGCCCTGTAGCCTCAGTAGTTTTTATTTTATTTAAGTTTAAAGTTAGCCATAATCGTGCTTCTGGCAATGATATAGGATAGGCTACCACCGGGTCGTGGTTAAAGTTTCATGGGCCGCGGCTCATACAGCATTATATCGAGACCACCGAAAGATAGATCTATTTTCGGTGGCCTTGATTATACGCTGCACAGAAAACTTGATTGCGGCGAAGAAACTTCGGCGCATTTTTTACTTGTTTTTATAGAAATTGCTATTCACACCGTTATTCACTCAAAATAAAAGTTCATTAGACAGTGCGAATAGTAAATCCAATAAAAATATTTTTAATTTCTTTAGAAATTTGTCTTCAGTTTTCGTTTTTATTTTCAACCAAGGTTTTCCTAATTTTGCATGTTCATATACTGTCTGTATTTTGCAAAATTCCTCCTGTCGAGGTTACTTTTCCCACTTGTTTTCAAACATGTGCGTTCTCTTCTGTAGAAACTACTGTAACATAGGCGGTTAATGGTTTTTGTGGCTTCTTCCATATTATTGTGCTGACATTTGTAATAATAATAATTATAATAAAACCATACATAAAGTAGAGGCCCCCTTGACCGACAGTCAGCAATAACCCTAAAATTCCGGGACCACCTAAGATTACCTGAGGTTTCTTTAATGCTACGTTACCTGCGGACGCGTGTTGATATTTGAGTTAAAAGATAAACAAGACAACGGACTCGCATCATGATTAGCGATGGCCGGCTCATATAATTAACGGGGAAAATTACACGATAGCAAAGCTTACCAGGGGAGGAGCCATGACGCTGATTACAACTCGAGGTATTTTTTATTTTTCCTGGGAGAAATTACCTATGCGAATTGCCTCAAAAGGAATGGTCAACCTACTATAGCCTGCTTGCAAAAGTTAAATTTACAATATATTGTTTCATTAGAAGTTTCTTATGTATTTATCATTATAATCCAGGTATCTTATTAGTAAGGGTTAGTAAGAATGAAAAAATTGCATAGAAGAAAAATTGGAATACTTAACAAAAAAAAATATAGAATATTGTAAGATCTTGAATATTTTAGAAAACTAGGGGTTACCTAATCCTAAAATTGCCGGTATTTGTGAGACATAATATGTTATTATAATAAAACCATGGATAATGTCAAATACTTTGGTTAATATATTCTAAAATTATAAGTTATAAGTAAAATTATGGTGTACTTAATGCTAAGGAGATGTTTATAGATAAAAAAAGAGGCTGAAAATCACTGGATGCTAAGATTATTATTATTATTATTATTATTATTATTATTATTATTATTATTATTATTATTATTATTATTATTATTATTATTATTATTATTAAGAAAGTCATATAGAATACATACTGCTGTAGTCAGGAAAATGCACCTTTTCATGCCATTGAAAATGACATAAAATGCATTGTAGTGCTTTATTGTTATGGAAAATGTGCTCACATTATAAACCAAGCTACTTCTTAGCAGAATGGAATGCCCCTATTGTGAATTAAAGAAAGAATAACCAAAAAAAGAGAACCATGATGAAATGCAAACAAAAGGAAATAAATAAAAAGTCATATTTATTGAAAGGCTAAAAAAGGCAATTAAAAAATGAGTTGGCTGAATAAGACTTGGAAATCAAGTAAATTGAAATTGCATACAAGAGTAATCATATCTAATGCGATCTGTATTGCTACGCAGATATGAATCACAATATAAAAGTGAAACTATGGCCAAAAGATTTTGTTGATATAAGGATAAAGCTTGAAGAAGAATATTAGTAGTTAGATAGATGGCCGAATAGAGTAGGAATTGATGCCATTAGGAAATGACTGAAAATCCATATTTGGATGGTATAATGATGAAAAGGGAGATAGAGATGGCTTGGACATGTCTTTCGTCCTATGGGTACAAGAAGTGTTGGAAGACCCAGACCCACTTGAATGAGAACTATGGGAAGGGAGGCTGGAGATGAGCGGAGATTTGTGGAAGATAAAGCTCAGGAAAGCGGCCTTTTGCGTCACGCGGCGTTGGAGGCGATGCTGATGATCAGGAAAAGGAAAAAGTAACCCTCTGACAGAGCAATAAGTATATGCAAAAATAACTAGCAGGCTAGAAATGTGTCAGAAACTGAATGCTGTCTTTCTGTTCTTCGTCAAACCTATTTTTTTCTTGTATTGTTTTAATATACTTTGCACTGGATAGTGTTAAAAGTGAAAAAGAAATGTCAGGTATATTGATTTTGGTCGATGATGTTTTAATACCCCTTTTCATAGTTTTGATAAACACTAGATTTTAGACGATACTCTCAGAACTGAACAAACGACAGTTATTACTTGAAGTTTCTATAAAAATAGTATTGAAATTACTCATTAACGAGGTTTGAGAAATATCATTTTATCTTTTTTATTGTGAAATCAGCCGTAAGGCCAGCTGAAACACCTTTACCCCAAGACCCTTCTTGCAAAAGAGCAAAGGGAAAAAACTTATTAGCAACAGAGCAACTGAAGTATGAATGATCTTACTGGCGTTGTAGGATTTGGTCTAATTGAAGGTTAGCCCAGTATGACTTTCTACATAAGGAGCCAGAATTTATCACAGGGTTACACCCGCCAGTCTAGTGTAGCATTGACTCTGGAGCTCAGCAGTCATCGAGTGGTTCAGGCCGGTAACTGTTTTATTTTATCATAAAGCTCCTCTGACCTTCCGGCTTCCTGTTTCCTATAACTTTCCCTCTTTCAAGGAACGGTCTATAGTTTCCTTCGGAATTTGGTCATTTTTTCGTATATCCCTTATTTTCGTTTTCACGTGTTTTCCCCTGTGCCTGGCAAAATCATTGAATAGCTTATGACGACAGCTCTTGCATGTCTATGCCTAAGTTACTGAAATTCTGCTGTGATCCGTGGATTAATAATTATGGTGATAATTAACGAATATTTTAAAAAATGATAACGTAATTCTGGTTTCTCTGCCCTTGTAATTTCACGAAATTTATCATATCACAATAAAATCTTAATACAGATTTGTACAGATTTTACTTCTACCCTCCCCGAGGCTCAATGAACTCGAGGTATACAATACATTTAAACAAATTATTTGCTTGACCGGAAAGTAACATTGTTACAAGGGGTGGGGCGGCGTCAGGACTGATTCACTGAGTGAGACAGTGACGTGGGTTGCTCTTGGAGACATTCTCTTATCGTGACCCTACTATGCTTCCAGTTGTGAAGTTCAGTCGCTGAAATTGTTGAAGTTATTCACCCCCAAAGTCCGGAGAGGCATGAGATTAAGCATATGAACCGTGCGCTCGTAATAGCAAAATATGAAACTGTTTCACGAACGAGTATTTCGTCAGCGAACAGATTTCTTTGCTGTATTTTCCCCGGCTGGAATATGCAAGTATGAAATTTGTCTCGCAAACGCAAAGTTTAATCTCGGCATATGATTAAATGGTTGGAGATCATCTTTCGACGCAGCAATAGCGATATCCGGAAGGATTTCAGTTTTCGCAGAAGGAATATAAATGACCTGCAGTTATGTTGATATGTTTTAAAAGTATAGAGATATCTCGGCAATTAGTTACCTGCATTCAGATGACGACAGTCAGGTAGCTGAATGTTCCTAATGATTTTCTTAATTGCGAGACGCATTTGCGCCATGGCGGTGTCAAACAGGTAAATGGACGCCATTTGTAATGTTTAACAATTCTCCTTAAAATTAATAGCATGGCAGCATTGCGAAGAATTTAGCAAAATTGCCTCCAAAAATGGACACACGCAGGTAATATTCTTTTGACAGGTTTTCTGATATTTTTACTAAAATCAAAATATTATCAGTATTTTCAGTAAACTATGGCATACAACTTATTTGACTAGCTTAATGTTGATGTTCATGTTTCTTAGAACGGAAGTAGTTTTTATATAAAATGTTTTTTAAATATATTTATATTCTAGTATAATGAACTCTGTTAATATTCATGTTTATATTTTTAGAACTGACAGCATCATTAAGAGTGAACATGTTACTGAAAATAAAAAAAGCCTACTTATAAAAGCAAGCCACTAGCTATTTTGATGATTGAAGTATTTCATTTACTTGCAGATTCAGATGTCCTGCCTTCGTAGTCCACTACGCATCTATCATGAGAATTTGCTTTGGCATTTTAGATGCAACTGATAACTAATGATTTAGATTACGGAACAGCATGAGATAAATCCTGTCGTTAGAGCGAAGTTGTTAGGATTGATTGCGATGCTGAAGTCGCGTTTTCCATGCTAGGAAAGACTCAAGTAGTAATTACTCTCTCTCTCTCTCTCTCTCTCTCTCTCTCTCTCTCTCTCTCTCTCTCTCTCTCTCTCTCTCTCTAACAGATTTTTTAGGTATTTGAGATTTCTAATTGTCACAATAATGACTTTTACTACAAGTCAACTGCCTTTCAGGGCAGAGGATATTGTACGAGTCTAAATGATGTTTTAGATAAATCTTGGATGTCGGTACTCTTAATTGTCACACCTAATATGGCTTGTAACATGGTTAACCAATGGTTAACCAACAACATATAATAATAATAATAATAATAATAATAATAATAATAATAATAATAATAATAATAATAATAATAATCGGCTGGTCTAACCTAGGGGTTAGTCTTTTTCATTTAGTTAAGGCCTAGGCTACGTTGTTGGATTTGCTAAGTTGGCTCCCATGTCCGTTCTGCTGAATACAGATCGGTTTGCTTATTGCTTTTTGTAAGGAAAATGCTTGGTTATTTAGGCAGCGTAGGAATGGGCAGAAGTTACCCTTCTTCCGACTTCATTTTTTTAGGGGTTGGGGGTCGGGGATGAGTGTTTGGTTCACAGTAAGTAAACATTTGCGACTTATAGCAACAAACAGTGAACTAACTCAGTCATTGAACGTATTATAGGTTAACCATTGACATGCAAATCATTGTTCATGTTTTGATGTATTTTTCAAGAGTGCGTCTGTCTGCCCAGATCAGTAAGCCTTAGAATAAGAAAAAGTCTTGGGAGTCTTTATTCTAGATACAGTGGTACAGTATGGATTTGTAAATATTCAGTCTGTCGGCAATAAAACGCTGCTAATTAGAGATTTGATAAATGAAGTCTTGATATATTTAGCGGTTGCTGAAATTTTTTTCTGAGTACTGTGGCACTTAATAAGGCAGTCAATATGGAATACATCGTATAGTAAAAGAAAAAATCTCAGACCATGTCATTATTAATATGCACAGTATATGATGAACTGAGTTTTGCGGGTCTTGCAGAAGGACCCTAGCGAGAAACACTTTGTGTAAAAAAATTACAAAGTAGTTCAGGCCAACAGGCAACCTAGACGCGGTATGCGTATGGGGGAAAGCCCTCTATAATGAATGGCATTGGCTTTGATATTATATATACCTTTTCCACCCTATTGATTACTAGACACAAGTCATTCATGTCAAGACTGGTACGGTACTCAGGTATTATTACAAAATGTGAACGCTTACAGATAACTACATACGGAATTATTACAAAATATTAAGTAGAAATTACTCATTAAAAGCTTGCACTGCAAGATTTGTTTTAAATATTACAAAGTATGGAAAATTTATTTATACTGTGCATTAAGAAAATCATTGGAATTATTGATATAAAAAATATACACTGCTAAGAACAGCATTTGGCATAATTCATAGTAATTAATGTGCAATTTGTTACTTTATACGGTGTTAAAACATAAATTTCAAATAATTATTTAATGAATTGCATTCAGATGAGATTAACACATCAAATTTTATACAAATTTTATACAAAAAAAGTTTAGGAATACCATAGCTTTAATGATGTTAACAGGTTGCTGCAGAATGAATTGTACTACAATAAAAAAAAAAAACAGTAACAGTAAACAGTACTGACATTTGACGTTGCTGGTATTTTAGATCCGTATATAAAGAAAATGGAAAGAATGTGGACTGGATCCACGAAAAGATTGTGTTTCTAATAGTGAATGCTCACTTACTATCGCTCTGTATATATATATATATATATATATATATATATATATATATATATATATATATATATATATATATATATATATATATATATATATATAATGAGTGTGTTTATGTATCAGTGTGTTTGCGCGTTTTAGTTACTCTTAAAAATTTTATTATCTTTATCTTCAACCTTTGCTGGTCTTGAAGTTGGTTATTGTATGTGTATGCATGTATTGAGGGTCGTGCAGTTAAATTTATTTGGTTTAAGGCCGGCCACACGTGCAGTTTTAACTGACAGTTATGACTGTTCAGTTATAACTGACACAGTTTAAACTGACGTCAGTTAAAAATGAAATGCACACACACACACAGTTCAATCCCTCAGTTTTTACCATGGATTCCGAGGAGTACGATCTTGTCGTTCTCGTTGTATTCTTTGTAATGTTACAAACAAATACAAAAGAAAATAAAAAGCGTAAACAGAGCTGCAAAAAAGTGGTTACGAAGGCGAAATCAATGTTCTGATATTAAATTATTAAAGGAATTAAGTGAAGAACCAATTGATTTTTTCATATATTTTCATCTTGTTAAACGGTGATTACAATAACCGTGATAAAAAAACTGGCCTTTTATGGACTATGACATTTTCGATTAATTTTCATATAATTTCAATTTCCTGAAAGCCATTTTCATCTTGTAGGCCTACATTTATATTGCAAACATTGGGGTCTTTAGGTGTTCAGTCACTGATAACACCAGAATCTTCTTCAGTAAAGTCACTGATCAGATTTTACTCGGTCAATTATTCAATTGAAATTTAAAGGAAATGCCAGTAATATTTATTTTTAGCAGCCTCTTTAACTATTATATAAATTTTGTTTGTAAAGGTAATGTTACCTAACTATAGTAATACTTTTCCTTTTGTACAATGACCTTTCATAGTTTGTGTTTGAGGTTCCATGGTGAGGGTACACTAGAGAACAGTTTTCTTTACTCAAATATATTTTAAATCAAATGTATGCATTAATAGATGTACACACATAAGCACGCAAATTTATGTGTGTGTGTGGGCTTTTGTATGTATATGTATATATATGTGTGTGTAGGTATGTATGTATGTAAAAATGCCCCATATTTAGTTAATTATCATTTACTGGCAGCAATGCATTCATTTGTAGAGTTTCTATATGCTGTTTTCTGTCCTTATTAGTATTTTACAGTTTGTATGTAAAAGTTGCAGAAACAAGGAACGTTTATTAGTGCCACAGGCAGGTTCAGATCGATAGAGTTCAATGAATTCAACAATCACTTCGTTTTGTTTAGTGCCATCTCAACAAATTTTTCGCCGCTACCACCTGTAGAAATGAGAAGTTGAGAACTGTACAGTTACGAATCCCCACACACGCTCAGTTCAGTTACTCCTTTCAGTTAAAAATATGGAACATTGCATTTGTCTCAGTTTAACTGAGTTTTGTTGAACTGACGAAATGAGCAACTGAGATACCACACACGTGCAGTTTTAACTGACAGTTATAACTGAACAGTTATAACTGTTAGTTAAAACTGCACGTGTGTCAGCCTATAGACTAGTCACAGGAAACAAATACAACAGCAATAAAACGTGCCTGTAGCGACCACTTGTGCGAAGATTTCGGTAGAGTGCGGTGGTAAATGGTAACTTGTGACATGTCAGTTAGTTTCCCTGTTTCAGGTGATACCGTGGGGATGCAAGTCTAGTTGAAATTTTACCATTAGTGTTTTCAGTGGACAATATTGGTTGTGATCCGTAGTGTCATTTCATGTTTTCCATAGCTGAATGCAGTTAAGGACTTTTATAACAACTCTCGAGGTACGTACAAGTATATGATTAGCTTTTGTGTACTAGGCTAAGTTTGCGTGCCCCTTAAAAAGCTTAAGTATACTGAGTTTTCGATTTCGAGGCCCTTAAGCGCAGCATTGCAATTCCCATAGCATATATGGTGCTATCAAAGTTATTTTTTATATCATGTCAGTGAATACAATAATGATTTTTTCAGTTCATAGCCTAATGAGTCTTACTGGAGAAATGAGATATCCTCGGTAAAAAGTTTTCTCACTGCAGTGCAACGTAATTCATATCGTTATTATCTTTCTAATAAAGAACTTAAATTACCCCCATGTAATTTTCCCAGGAGACAGTTCGGTAATATTTTTACTACATTAGTGTTTTTCCAGAGACATGTTCCATTATAGTTTCGCAGGCATTTTGAGTGGGTTCCGTTTGAATACTCACTTTCGTGATATCCCACCCTGAAAAAAAAATCAAAAGACCTGTCAATTAAAATCTGGTAAAAATAGTCAGGGTGGTATGGTTCTCCTGTGTTTTAATATTTGCTTTGAATTTCTCGTTAGCAAATAAGTAGTCAATTCAATTCACTGACTTGAAGTTTCATTTAATGGAGGCATAGACTGCATTTTATTTTTACTAAGTAGTTTTAGGAGGTACTGTGTCCCCCATCTTAAGCCGCAATAATGGAGTACCACATTGGGAAAGAAGGTTTTTGATAGGGGGAAAAATGAAACGAGTGAAATATAAGGATGTATGTACCTAACCTAATCTAGGATGCTGTGCTCTTACCTGGCCATTGATTCTCCCCCTCCCCTAACCTAGCCTAACCTAGAGCACTGTTAATTAAAGTAAGCAGTCCCTGTTGAAATGCTTCTAAGCTGTCTGCTACCTCCAGTAACATGCAACTTTTATGCATTTTACCAGAATCGTTATGTAAGTCATTTAAAGAATAAGAAAATACACTAGAAAATCCATATTCCAACAGGGATACACCCAACCTAACCTTCTTAGGATGCCAGGGTCTAACCTTCCCCTTCCTTCTTGACCTAGCCTGACCCTAAGCAGCATTTGGCATAAAGCATAGATATACAAGAATGCCTGTTTGTTATTTTGCCATAGGTTAGGTAGTGGATCCTTACTTATATGGGTGCTTACCCCCTGTGGACCTCCTCCCGCCTAACCTAGCCTATGGCAAAATAACTAATAGACATTCTTGTATATCTGTATGCTTTATGCCACATGCTGCCTAAGGTCAAGAAGGAAGGGGAAGATTAGACCCTGGCATCCTAGGAAGGTTAGGTTGGGTGTACCCCTGTTGGAATATGGATTTTTAGTGTATTTTCTTATTCTTTAAATGACTTAGATAACGATTCTGGTAAAGCTGCATAAGAGTTGCATGTTACTGGAGGTAGCAGACAGCTTAGAAGCATTTCAACAGGGATATGCCTAAACACAGCCATCCTTTAACCTAAGTATCATGTTCTGACCAGGTCATCCCCACCAAGACAGACTATTTTCCAATATTACCAGTAGTAGTTTAATGCCTGTACTCAATATTGGAGTTTTTAGCTTTATTGTTAAGTCTCTTGAATATGCTTAAAACATAAAAACATGCCACAATATGCTTAAAACTTAAAAACATACCACAATCTGTTGCAGATTTACTGCTAATTTACAGAGATATTTGCTGACAAATGTTGTTATCCACATACTTTTTCTAAGTTGTTTGTGTATGCTTCATTGTTCATGTGCCTTAGCATATTGTGGGTAAGAATGGCTAGTGTATTTTAGAAATCTTTTGTTATTTTCTTCTGGAAATGTGAGTACACAGACAATGCTGAAACCTGAATGGTTCTTTTGGCATTCAAGTGTTGCTTGAAAGAACCACTGTAGCTTCTTGGTTATTGTTCCGTTTGGTGCAAATGTGTAACTCTTGTGCCTTGGATTATTTTGCTGGTTTCCTTCTCTTACATTTAAGTGTTTTTTTTTTTTTTTTTTATTGTTTATGACATTCATTTTGGTAACAAATTTATAAGTTTAAAGAAACTAGAAACCCTTATATCCTAAAATTATCAGGGACACAGGGATAACTTGGGTTTTTGAGGAGGATAATACAATATGAGTGAAATACAGGGATGTATTCCAACATTGCCATGACACTTCTGCAAGTTCTGGTTATGATTAAGGCAAGGTTTATTGAACTTTTGTTAAATTTTTACTTGAAACCATAGTCATATTCTGCATTTGAAAATATGATTTTCCTATTTTAATGTGTGTTTTACGTTTCTGATATGAAATTCATTGGCAAGTAAGTAATTTTTAGAGATGCAAGCGCCTCTTATATTCTTGATTGGGGTGGGGGGTCCAGAGTAGGAAAGTGTTTTTTTTTTTTCCTGGGAGGGAAGAGGTAAAATACAAGAGTGAAATACAAGGACGTATTCAAAGACCCCATGATGGCTTGCTTCTGCAAGTTCTGACAGGTTCAAGTGTGGCTTACTAAATATTTTTAAAGTGACAATCAGACACTTAATTGTAGGGAGTTTGTGACCAAGGTTAAGTTAGGGCTATTCCAGGCTGGTGAAAGCCCCCCAGGCCAGTTAAGCCCAAGTGATCCTAGGCTTGGTTAGGCTACCTGTGGTTGGGTTAGGTCACAACCCTGTTCATTTCAATTTACAGTGCCATAGGCATTGGATGAAGGCTTTGCTTCTCATGGAAAATGAGCCTGCACATCCTACCACAACCCAGTTGGTTGGTGGCGAAGGTCATATTAGGGTCATGGTTTTGCTTCTTAATACAACTGCAACCAGTCAACCATTGGACCAAGGTATGTATTATTGTTGCAACAAAATGGTTATACTGGAGGAATTTCCTGGAGGAGGTGATTGTATTGCTTTAGGAGTAGCAGGAGAAGGAGCAAGGTTTGAATACAGAGGGTAGCTGTATCCTGAAAGGAGACGGTGATGTGAGAGGCTTTCAGGGTTTTGATATTGATAACTTTTGTGTTTAACTGGCAAAGGGAGGCGACAACAATCCTGAGGATGACAAAACAATAGTAATCCTTCGATCATCTCTACTTCCCTTATCCACACCAAACCCTTGGCCACATCTTGCTCGTTGTGACCATAGGCTATATGTATGTAACTGCATAAAGTGGCGCAAGTACGAATGAAGTTGTACAAAAGTGGATGAATGTGCAGAGTTAAGATTTAACTGGTTTCTCAGCCAGGTGAACTAGCTGAGTATTGGACATATGCTGACTGGCTCAATTATGATGTCATTTAATGACTGGCTTATTGATCACCACACATTCTAGTTTTTATCAGTATGACTTTATTACTGAAGGTGCTTGAAAGATAAAACAGGTGAGAGGTACATGTATAAGGAATGGCTTTGATAACAAGGTGCTTGTTAATTTTGTTTAGGCATTTCAGCAAAACTAAAGAGTCTGCAGTTAGTAGGGAGAGAGAGAGAGAAACAGAGAGAGAAAGGGATGAATGTTAAACTGTTGTATCATTACAAATAGTCCTGTATTTAACTTCTTTTGTGGTACTGTACATTGCATTTGTACCACAGAGATCTCAGTATCATACTTATAGATGCATGTATTACATATAATACTCTTGTAATGACGTGTATGTGCTAATGTTCGCTGAATAAACAGTTGAAATGAGCTTGTGTCAATTAAAATCTCACCTACTGACAACAGCTACTACAATATGCTCACACTGAAAAAGTGTTTTGCAGAAACTGCGCAGGAAAGTCTAGCCTAGCTGAGTACTGCATTCTGCTGTAGGCTACAGTTGCATTTACCCTTTATGGTTAGTCAGGTTATTGTTTTTAATTTTTTGTATTAGATGTGCTCAGCATTCTTTTTTTTTCAAATTCGTTTGGTGGTACAATGATACAGTAACTTGATTGTGAAAACAAAGTGTGGAGAAGCTAGCCTATCGTGACAAATTCTGAAGTGAGGTAATTTGCTAGCAGGAGTTTTGTATTTTCGGATGGTTTACATAAAATGTGTTTTATTAAACTACCCAATATTCATAGTCACAGTTAAGTAGGGTATCATCGCACACAAGCAATCCATAGATGGTTTGTGTGTTGTATACAGTGTACGTGTATTTCTGACTCCAGGATGACTGATGAAGAAGGCAAGTGGTGTGGTATCAGAACAACTACAGCTTATGTTTTTGGCTGTAATTCCAGTGCAGAAGATGGGTTTACTGGATGACCTGATGTAGATGGATAAGGATTTGATGGGTATGAAGCCCCAAAGTTTCCTCAAGCTTGCTTTTAATGATAAGATCACCGCTGCTGAAGCTTAATGGTGTTAGCTCTTACAGCATGAGGGGAGTTGACCAAGGCTTCACTTAATCATTCCCTATCACCACTGGGATGGTTGAAAACTCAGTGAAGATATCAAATACTTCTCAGAGCTTGCTGAACCTTAGTGTAACAGGATTAGAGATGTTATCCCTGTCATCATCTCATTTGTTATTTGTCTTGAGCAAGCTGGGTAGCAGTGGCAGCATTCAGCATACTCCCCTCAGACATGGCCTAATACCCCGATTGACTGCCATCCTCATTTGACCATTCATGAACATTGTCATCATGGAAGTCCCCTCTGACCTTCCTGTAGTATTTTTGTAAGTATGTAACCTCAAACCCTGGAAAATTGACTGCAGCCTCCCCCAGCATACAGGCTATGCCAAACATGCAACAAAGTAAGAGGAGAGATGTCTTTCCAAGCAAGATCCCAGTTGCACATTAACGTATGTTACTAGAATCCCAAGTTCTGCAGAGTTTTATAGAGGGATAAATGAATTTTTACTTAGCATTTCCCAACGTTCTGTGTGTGTGTGTGTGTGTGTGAGAGAGAGAGAGAGAGAGAGAGAGAGAGAAGAGAGAGAGAGAGAGAGAGAGTTTTAGTTTGCCGTTTGAGATGGTTTTGTAAAGTAACGTAAGTTTTTGAGAGAGAGAGAGAGAGAGAGAGAGAGAGAGAGAGAGAGAGAGAGAGAGAGAGAGTGTGTGTAATTGTCGTTAGTGAGTGTTTCGGTTGTTGGAAGAGGGATAAGGGTCGTTAGTTGGAGGTTGTTTACGGCGCTGTCTGTCTGTGTAAATGTGAAGGCGATTTCGGTTTTGGGGGAGTCTTTAGTCAGAGCTAGTGCCGGTCAGTGGTTTCGTGTTGGACAGTTTTTTGTATGTTTTTTTCCGAGAGTTGTTAGTTTTTCTTGTTGGTGTGCTATTTTGTTGTGTGTATATGGTCCTATTCCCTTTTTTTGTATTTCCTTGTTGTGTTTATGGTTGTTTGCGATTGTGGTTATTACGACGGCCTCATCTACCTCCCAGCAGCCGAGCCTCGTCTTGAGTCTGAAGTGAAGGTTTTGTTTGTGTGGTTTTGTGTGCTGTGTTGGCGACCGTGGACACCTTAATCCATCTCCCAGCAACCGAGGATCAGGGTGAGTGTTGTGTGTGGTTATATGTTCTATGTATCTGTGTTGTGTGTTGTTTTTTGTGTTTTTGAATTCCCCCACAGTCTGCTTTCCGTGAGAAACCAAGTACAGTGAAACTTTTTCCTTCTCATCTTTGAACACCACCATCACTTCATCCAGGAAACTCTGCTGGTAGTGCTACTCCACTGCCACAGTTATACCCGGATCTGTTTCTGAATGACAGATGGCCTTGTATATATATATATATATATAAAAAAAAAAGATCTGTGGTTTTCTTCCACAACCAACTCTTGTTTGGCAGGATGCACAGGCACATTTTGAGTAGCAATAAAGCCTTTACCACATCTCGAGAAATGCTAAGTTTCCCCTTTTGGTAATGAATAACTTCTTTGCAAAAAGGGTTGTGAAACAAATTTTTACAGTATTGGCTGTGAACCAAACCTTTTATTGAATGAAACCATAAGGACACTTTGCTTTGAGTTTCCAACTACCTACTGTAGGTTTCAGCCCGTTGGCACCTTAAGCATTTGCACTTAACCTAGCAGGCAAGCATTGCTTGCCAAGCTTTCATCCAGGTTACTTCTTTTCCAACTTCTCAGCCAAGTTATTAGTGTGAGCAGAGCATTGAAACAGCCCAGATTTGAGATCTGACAAATGAGCGTTAGTTGACCAAACCTAAGAAATTCCAAAACTGTTTAACATCTTCTGAATCCTCCAGAGCTTTTCTATGAGGCCTAAGGTTAATTGGTCTACACTGAAGTTTGAAATGGAAGAGCCATCCTTCAGGAGCCTTGAACTCAGCAGTTTCTTGCAGCTTCTCAAACTTCTCAGTAGCCATCATGAGTTTGGTTCCACAAGCAATTTCAAATGCCATATGTTGCTGACAACCTCTTGAACACACTCCTGTTCATCTCCTTGTTCGTTATCTGCAGATAAAACAACAATTTAAGGTACCTACATGATAAAAGTGCTGTATGTCATAGCCATTGACAGTAATACATTTCCATTACATTCATGTAGGGCTACTGTGTACTACATATATAGCATTGCCTGGTATTCTTTCTTTCATGGAACCAGACACTTTGCAAATGACAAACTTCACAGTAAATTTCATAGCATTTTTCCAGATGGCTATTTGGGTTTACATTATTGGAATGTAGCCTTATGCACAATAAAGTTTACAAAGCAGTTGTAGGAAACAGTACATCATTACGGTAAGCCTAACTGTAGCAGTGGAAATCATACAATATTGTACAGTGTTCTTTTTTCATTTTACACTAATACCAAAACAACTGTATTACTTAGTAAATTAGTACAGTAAAGTACCATAAGATTTTGATGGCTGTCTCCATATCATAGTTATACTGTACTAAATCATTCTAATTTATGTCTTGCCATATATAACCAAAGTTTATACAACAAGAGTTATATGCAGATTAAACTGCATACTAATACTTCTAGTATTTTTCCTAATGAGATTGCGTATTGTACACATTATTGTACTCTACTTTTACCATAAATTGTACCAGTGCACTTCATCCAACTGTACCGACTAGAAAGTGAAGCCAAGCCAGTCTCTTCAGTGTTTGTAATTTATACACTTATGTAAGTAGGCGGTTTTCATCGTACAATAATTGTGTTGGTTCATAATTGGTTAATGTTGTTGAAATTTTAACTGCATGGGGTGGTGGAGGTTCCCAAAGGGAGCTTCAAGGGAACTAGCCTTTTATTTCTTACAAGTTGTTTTTCGCTAGTCCCATACTCTTCTTAACATTGTTGCTTATATAAATAGAGGACCAGGGAGATTAAATGTAATGCCCACAGTGCTCTCTCTTGTCCCCAAAATAAAACTTGGCCATTTCATTGGTGAGACAAATATTCTAACCACACTTTCTTTAAACACTCATAGTGCACAAGTTTGACAATTTTTTTCCATTTGATATGTTGGTGATTGATTATAATCAAGATGGCCTTGGGCCAACATGGAATCTTGCTTTCTGAGCAGCCCATACATAATAGTTATAACTCGCAGCTAACCTCTCAAATAGGAATTTCATCATGTTTAATTTTTTCAAAGTGCCGGACTGAGGAAGGAAATTGCCTTCGTTCCTGAGCTCTTGTGAGAGGAGGTTGTCAGCACTTCAAGTGACTTTGATAAACTTGTTGAATTTGTTGTTCTTCAAAAGATGAACTGTTTTACTAGTTTTTACACAGTATATTACAAAGTTTATGGATGTCAGGCATTCATGTATTGGATAAGAATTTGTGTTTGTGATTCTTTCTGGTTTACGAATAGCAGAAATTTATAGAGTTAAGTCAGTCAATCTGACACTACTATCCTTTTAGAAATTAACCTCGGGCGCTAAACTTTATAGACCTTGGGCAAGTTAAAGTGCACAATACTTTCTTCCTCTGGTTTTCGAGTGTTCACTCGCAAAACCGAAAAACATAAACTACCCGGTATACACATTTCGCACCTTAAAAGTGTTTATATATGCAGTGTATGTATAAACTTTTAACGTGTAGAAACCATGCAGTGTAGGAAAAATTGGTTCTCTTCGTAACGCTAGAAAAACCATGAGTGTTGAAGAGCGCGAATCTTTTCATTTTATTTAGATTTAACCAACAATCTCTTTATGTACACGATGCCGGTTTGTGTAAAACACTTGTCAGTTAGGCAATTTTAAATCTTTATGCGTATGTTTTATCTTACTCGCTATTTTTAAACATTGTTACTTGGCAATTCATCTTTGGTTTTTTTATTTTAGCGTCTTTGTTTCCCAAAAACTTTAGCTTATTTCTTACGTATATGTTCTGTGGTCTCTTGTTGAGCAAGTTGATGAGACGTTTTAAATGTTTCATGGGAACGTTTTCTCATTCTGAAAAGTGAAGAGAATTTCCAGCCATATTTTCTTTTGTGCTACAATTAACCTGGATTTATGTTGTCTGAAAAAGGTAAGATTTTATCTTACTGAAATTAAATTCACTTGAATAGTATATGTATATATATATATATATATATATATATGTATATATATGTATATATATATATATATATATATATATATATATATATATATATATATATATATATATATATATATATATATGTATATATATGTGTGTGTGTGTGCTGTAACAAACAGCGGAATGAAAATCAGCAAAGAAAAACGAAAATCATGCTGTTACCAAGAACACCTAAAAATGTGAACATCTCATTGGAGGGCTAGGTTTTACATCACTGCAGAATATCTAGGCATTATGTTCTGTGATGAAAATATGTCAGAATTAGAAATATATAATCGGATCAAGAAATTTGATACCAACGTGTACATACTTTGTCCACTGATAAAAGATAGGAATATACCAAGAAAAGTAAAAACAATGTTTTATACCACTAGATTGAGACCACTTCTGACCTATGGCCATGAAATTTGGACATTAGCATCAAGAACTAGAAGCCAAGTTCAAGCAGCAGAAATGAAAGTACTCAGATTGATGAACGGCGTTAGATTGATGAACGGCGTTACAAGGCTAGACAGAAAACGAAATGAAGACACCATAAACGAATTGGAGTGGGAGGCGTTCTCAAGTTTGTTGAAAGAGGACAGCTATGTTGGTTTGGCTGCGCAGAAAGAGTGGAGGAGGGTAGATATCCCAAGAAGTTTTTGGAATGGATGCGAGATGGAAGAAGACCTGTGGGAAAGCCAAGGAAAAGATGGAAGGAAAACTTAGACGCAGCAATACGAAAAAGAGGAAGTTCTCTACAGCAGGTTGAAGACGAAAACTTATTCGAAGATCGACGGATATGGAAGGAATTCCTGAGGCAGGACAAGTGACAAGTCTGATTGCTTACCTGGCGTCTGGTGAGAATGGTGAGAGTATGTATATATATAATATATATATATATATATATATATATATATATATATATATATATATATATATATATATATATATATATATATAAATATAAATTTCTGACTCTCACCAGGATCGAACCCAGGTCTTCCAGTTGAAAGGCAAGGGCGCTTCAGACTGAACCACACAGGTCATATGACAGAAAGTGTATACTTCCTAATAACGTCTAATATGGCAAGAAAATCCCATGACTTTGTATTGCAAGCATTTATGGAATATAATGCGCATTTGAGAAAAAACTAAACAATTGAAGCAAAAAGATGGCAAGATTGAAGAGAAATGTAATTCATAACATAAAAAAAAAAAGTTAACTTCAAAACTACACGGGTTAGTAAGCGCTAAAAGGATATGAAGGCAAATGGAAAAGTGTTGAAGACGATACCCTGAGCAAGGTAAACTCAAACCTGAGTGTTGAATACCTTGGTACGGAAGATGCGGCATAACCTAAAATTTGAGGACAGCAGTTGCGCTCCCACGTACCCCTAAAAGTCTGCTGAGTAAAGATTTATATATATATATATATATATATATATATATATATATATATATATATATATATAAGCATTAATACAAACGTATTTAATATCAATTATATATAAATATATATATGAAAATATATTATTTCATTAGTGAATTGTATATGAATCACAGTGATGTGATAAAATTTCATATATATATATATATATATATATATATATATATATATATATATATATGTATATATATATATATTTTTATTTATATATGTGTGTGTGTATACTATATATATATATATGTGTGTGTGTTTGTGTATTTGTGTGTAAAGCAAAAAGTTCTATAAATGTTCTTGCATTTCCAGCTTGTTTTTCTTCCAAGTGCAAAGAGCATTCTGTCACCTCTAAATTTTTATGGATAATTGATATTCATATCACATACGGCTATCCAATTATTCCATTGAGAGAGAGAGAGAGAGAGAGAGCTTCCAAAACAAGCGGAGTTGGTTGATTAACAGGAATTTTTACTCCGTCAAAAATCGTTTGTATACTTTAAAATTATCCCGAATACCCATTTCGCTCATCAAAAAGTACCGTTTAACCACAAAAACAGTTGAATAACGTCATGAAAAACCAATGCTTGTGATTTTTATCATGTACCCTTCATACAACATTTCCAAAGAAAGTAAGTGTGGGGACGCCAGTACAAGTGTGCTCTGTCACTGGAAAGGAAGTAAAAATGACATCTGAAAGAAAACAAATGAGCATCCCGGGAAGATGAGTCGGTACTCTTTGAAAAAAGGAAACGAAGACCTTCACGGCAGATGACGAGTCAAGATGTTTTCGTCATCCAGTGGCTGGGCACAACCTCACAGTCGTTTCAGCTTCTAAGTGTTGAGGACGAGAATTATTTTCAGCTCGAATACTCTTCGTCTTCATTCGTTTATTACTTAGGAAGAATAAATTATTGTCGTTGTTCGTAACGAAAGTTTGGTTATATAATTTTCTCGACAACATATGTCGAACTTAAATTTTCTCGACACCATATGCCTAACTTAAATTTTCTCGACAACATATGCCTAACTTATTTTTATCATTAAAGAATTTTCAAATTACCATTGCCTTTAATCACTAACATTTTATTAAAGATCAGGTAGGAAAGACAGTTCTTTAACTGGGTTTAGGACTCCAATCCTTCCTTAATGCTTCCCAGATCGTTTAAACACTCTTAAGAGGCAAGTGTGTTCTCACCTGAGATGGGAGGTTCGTGTAAACACTTCACACCATGAATGAGCCTCAGTTGGGCTGTCATGTCCGCCTTAGCCACTTCGCTATGTACAAAAAGATAAGGCTTAATGTATTTTATTCGAAATGAATGCATTATAACTGGCAAAACGTGATCATTACCGCCATAAGCATTGCTGTCAGCAACCGTGATGATCCTGACACTTGGCGTCAGATAGTAATCTCATACTTCTTACATTACTCATCATTAAATTTCTTTATCTCTTAAGTCTGTGTGCCCTTGCTTTGTGTTTGTGTGTTTGTGCGTTTGTGTGTGTGGGGGGGGAAGTTTGCGGGGTTGATTCGTTATCCGTATTGTTGGTTTGTAGTTTAAATTTAAAGTCGCCGTCTTTGCTTAAAGTTTATTTCAGATAACTGGAATAGTTAATATAATTAATCAGTGCTTCTCTTTTTTTTTCAGGTAAGATGGGTGACATGGGACGGCGCTAAGGAGTGACCATGTACCAGGATTATGCTAAGGTAGAATAAATGTATATCCTCGTAGTATATATTTGTAGAGACGCGTGAGAAAGTTTTGACTAGTCATGAACTCGTCCTGCCATTCCTTGCGCTTTTAGGCGAGGTTCGTTCAGTCGATGATAATGGCTTCATTATTGTTTACATATTTATAATTTAAGAATTTAACGTCTTAGGTTTTGGGAGGCAGCCAATATTCGACCTGTCAGTTCTAAAGAAGCCTTGGGAGCCAGTTTAGGTAAAATATCAAATTAAGTGTAAGATAACACGTCAGAGGCTTGTAGATTTGACTTCAGTAATTTTACCCGAGTCCAAAGAAAAATGCACGCACAGAAAAAGGTGAGGATGAGTGGCAGGTCGTACTGTGGAGTGGCGTCGTTGTTCTGTAAATGGACCATTTTCTGGTCCCCTTCTTCTGCTTATTACCATCTTTTAACTAAAATTACGGTTCGTTGTCATTTTTCTTTTGTGCAGTTTTCATGCTGTTTTATATAAAGGCAAGATTCTTTTCAGCAGTTTTATAAATTTAATTTTGATCATTAGATTATACACTTATTACAAAAATGTTTACTGAAGCTTTAAAAATCAATTTAATTTGAGTTTTTGATACCATGATTAGATATATATATATATATATATATAGAATCTATTGGTACTTCTTACTAGATATATATATATATATATATATATATTATATATATATATATATATATATATATATATATATATATATATATATATATATATATATATATATATATATATATATATATATATATATATATATAATTATTTATAAATCACAATGACTTCTAACTTCTTGATTTCTTCACATTTTGGAAGCGCTTGTCACTACGAAGCCTGGAACCAAATTAAGAAAGAAATTAAGTTTTTTTTTTTTTCTTTTAGATGCCCGGCGTAGTATTTAATCTCCGTTCCGTGGTCTACGAACGAGATAACATTAATTACCAGCCAACGAGAACGAGTACTCGGCCGGCCATCCGTAAAAACTTCATTTGTTTCTTGATTTGGTTCCAGGCCTCGTAGTGACAAGCGTTTCGAAATGTGAAGAAATCGAGAAGTTAAGAGGACATTGTGGGTAATAAATACTATATATATATATATATATATATATATATATATATATATATATATATATATATATATATATATATGTATGTATATATATATATATATATATATATATATATATATATATATATATATATATATATATATATATATGTTATGTGCGTGTGTATGAAGACAGCAGTATTAAAATATGCTATATATAATGGTAGTTTTTCCAGCATTAATTTTGTATTGCAGTTTTGAAACTAATGCATTCATAATAGTGAAAGGAAAGTTGTCATTGAATTTTTTTAACGTTCCCACAGTTTTCTCACTGTTATTTTCGAGTAAGTCATGACATAGTAAAGATAAAGTTCATATATAATGCCCGGGATGGGCATTATTTCCAATTCATGCACAGGTGCTTCGAGAAAAGTGTTAGCGAATTCCAAGTAACTCTTTTTAGATTATTTTTTATGGAGACAAGAGCACTCCTTTGCCCATTTTTATTTTGCCGCATGTTACTATTTGGAAAAAATATAAGATGATTCGTGTTCTGTGATTAGAAACAAGTGTTTATATATCACTGACTTTATTTGTGAATTTGGTCAGATTTTCATTGGTTATTCTTATTTTTTATTTTACTATCCTTTCCCTTAGCTCTGTTTGCCTTTCTGTTTATTAAAAGGTCATTTTGTTCTCTGTAATCTTGCCTAGCATATTAGTGACCTCTTTGGTTGGTTACACGTGAATGTGCACATGATGTAAATAAAGTCAAGGCGACCGAGTTGATGGCTGTAGGTTATATCAGGGTCAGCTTCCGTATTGAAGTAGAACAAGGAAAGTTAATTATTTTGTTTTTTAGTTTCTCAGAATACAGTCACGATTCAATACCGTCTCAATGAAAGTCAAAAATGTCAAAGGACATTTTAAGTTACGTATATATGTATATATATATATATATATATATATATATATATATATATATATTATATATATAATATATATATATATATATATATATATATATATATATATATATATATACATATATATATCTATATATATAATATATACTTTATAATTTATAATTCGGACTTTTATGGGGGACAGACTTGTTTGACCCGTCCTTTCGATTTTGTAGATACTAACGTTTTCAGGGTGGGGTGTTGGTTTTCGGTGCTACCAGCAAAACGCCGTCGTGCTTATAGCCAGTTCATTTTAACGAGAACAAAAATGATTACTGAGAAATGTGTTAACTGGAAGTTATTTAACTTCTAGTCTTGCAAGGATTACTTAATGTGATTCGGGAAAACGCTTTAACTGCGACATACAATAACTTGTTAGCTCTAACTTGCCACTCCTTAAACTTAGACGTGAAATAACTTGTCAACTGTAAATATCCAATTGACCTGTTGATAGACAACCGAGGTAGGCTTGTTGACCGGTAGTTGAAATTGGCTTGTTGATAAAAACGGAAGTGCTTTCTGAGTGAAACTCGAAACTAATTACCCAAGACTTAAAATGTAACCGAAGGTTGGTCTCTTTAAGTGACGTTATTAAGTAAGCCCTGCTATTCACTGGTTGATGTCAATTTTATATCAATTAACTGAATCACACCTCAAGTCGACCTGTTGATATTCACTTAGACTCTTTATATACTGTAGTTTGGGATTCACTTGTTGACTGCGCCTTGGTAAGTCGCCGATAGTATAGTGGACCTAAAATATGTGGATACTATTCAGTAATATTTGACAAAGTAAGTTTTATATCATTCAGTTCATGCTTGAATGCGCTTATTTCAAGGGTGTGACACCACACTACGAAAAATAAGAGGCAGTCGGACTTTGAGAAGAAAAATATTAAGCTTATAAGATGGTTATGCATTTGTATAATAAAAAAAAAACAGGCAGATGGCTAGTTAAGTAGTCAAAGAAAAAAAAAAAAGAGACTCGAACCAAGAACCTCCTTGACCGTGCAAAAGAAAATTTCCCGAGCCTCACACAAGCAGCGAAATAAAGCGAGAAAGCAAAATAATTAAACACGCAAATAAAGGAAACTGAAAGAAACCAGGTAGGAAGAGAAAGTAAATGGGAGTACCAGCAGTGGTTAGAGGGTTGGTGAGGGGAAGAGGGGAGGGGGTGTGGAGCAGCAAGTCTTTTGAAGGAACTAAATGATGACATGAAAGATGCAAGGACGGTCGGCGGGGATGATGCGCCGAGTAGGATGGGATAGGATTGGTTGAGGATGGTTATGGTGGGGATAGGGGTGGGTGACGCAAGCTCCTTCGCGGTGAGACTGAGGTAAAGGTACAGTAGGGGGAGGAGGAGGAGGAGAAACACCGCGATAAAAGCTTTAAAGAGGCTCTTCCTTTATGGACTGAGTGGATAAAGGTCAGGCCGGGCCGGAGGGGACACCACCAACGCCCGCATGCAACCAGCACTCTCTACAGCGTAGAGGGGAAACACGGGGCAGTTTGAGTGGAAATACTTTTTCCCCTCGACGCTATTAAAGGCGCCAGACACATGTACAGGTGGGTGCGCTCCAAAACTTTCATGGAAGAGGAGTGGCAAGGCATTGGCAGCGTTCAGTTTCGTTGTCAATCTTTGTTATAAAGTATGAAAACATTTCTCTCTCTCTCTCTCTCTCTCTCTCTCTCTCTCTCTCTCTCTCTCTCTCTGTCACTCAAGAGAGTCCATGAAATTACGTGTTTGATATAATGGTCAAAACCGTTTGATTTTTTTATTATTTTTCCTACAAAGCCCACGTGCCATTTAATTTCAAATCACATTTACCTGCCCCATTGGCGTGATAACTTTCACCCCACAGAAAAAATTTCCAGCGTCCTTTCGTACATCGGCTCTCAGGTCAATTGTTTACATTTGATTCCTGATTTGCTAGCACTGTGGCATGCATGGTGGCATTACAGCGCTATGATTGCAGCAGATGATGTGTCTTTGTGTAAAATTTGAAGCTTTACAGTAATGTGGTTATCAGGTCATTCCACTGGTTAATTGTTTCTCCAAATTTGTCGTTGAGGCCGCCGTGCGAGCACATAAAGCATCAGTAGAATTGTGGCTGTTGCTGGTGCACGCCTTTCCCACAGACGTATCGGCTATCAAATTAATGCATTGTACATCATAAGTTTTCACTTATGTCGTATGTTTGCAAAGTTGAAGTTCCTATGCACAATAGTTGTGATGTTTGTAAGAAGGAAACACGGTAATATTTTTCCCATTTTTAGTAAGCCGCCTTAAAAGTCGAAAGTTCCTAGGTATGTCACCAGTTGGGTTTTCCTCTAAAACATCATAGCACAGGCAGCGGCACAGTTCGTGAATAGGTTCATTAGCATAATAATTAAACTGTTAACTAACACATGGATTCTTGTTGACGTTTTCTTACCTATAGATACTGTAAATGCATTTTGAACAACGTAATGTAACAGAACAGTCATTCAAAATATTTGGAGTTTCAAACACATCGTTGAATATTTACGTGGGCGCACAAGCACTCTCTGCCCCCCCCCCCACGAAAAGGAATAAACTTCGTTATGAAATGGCGCGTGAAAATGTAGACCGAAAAAATTTTATTCAATAAGCACAGGACAATAAAGAAATTTACATAAAACGGCAAATAAAAAGCCTGGATTACAAAACAAGGGTAGAGACAATAGCCATGGGACTGGGAGCGCATTTACTGTACTGCGACCAAAAGCAGGTAAAAATAGTTCTACCGTGAAATGTTATTAAACTGTGAAAAAGCACACGCCGAGTTTGTTTAATTCTTGGAGAAATTGGCAACGCTGATAGCATAATGAAGTCGAGACGCTTCTTACCTTCCCAAGGAGGACGTACGCTTACCTGGGCAGCTTTTGTCCATATTCATGTGCATCTGTTGTGTTTGTGTGCTCACCTGGATAACTAAAATAAATTTCCCGGAAGAGTAGTCAGGGATTATTTCTCATTGTAGAGGTTAATTGGTTTTGCATCTGTCTGTTAGTCTCATTACTCAAAAATTATGAGGTGGTCAAGAAATGTTTTGGGGGGTAACCGTTTGGTCAGAGGTAAAGAAGACAGTCTTCTTTGTGAGGTGAAATATTTCCTATTTTCCATATACTATTACTCATTATATATAATAAAAATAGCATCCAGTATATATAACGCTAGATATTATTGTTCTTAAATATATATATTATTACTTATATATATATATATATATATATATATATATATATATATATATATTATAAATACATATGTAAACAATAATAAAAAGTGCCTGGAGATCAAAGAGAAGGTTAAGGCTGGAGTTGCGATAGAAAGTTGAAAAAATGCAGACTATGCTGTTTCAATCAGCAAAACATTACATGATTTACAAAGGCTGCTTAACAAGATGCATCGTACAATTGAGCAGATGTGAATCAAAATGAATCTAAGAAAAACTGAACATCCCCAAAGGGGTGCAATGACTTCAGACGGTAACGTGACTGAAGTTGCATGTTGCAAATATTACAGAACAATGATATCCAGCACAGGTTCTCTTGAGCTGGAATTTAGTAAAGACTTAAAAAAAGGGCAAATCAAACAGTAAGCAAGATTAATACTCTGGAAATCAAATAGATGGAAACTACACACGAAAATATTATTACACATTGATCTAGTACGATCTATACTGCTGCATCATTGATATAACAATGAAACTATATCTAAAAGATCTTGCCAGTTTGGAAATAAAGCTTCAGGAAGAATATGAGGCGTTATATGGCAGGATAGAGTTAGAGGCGATAATTTTATATATATATACATATATATATACACATCTATTTATAATATATAATCATATATATATATATACACATATATATCCCTAACTCTATATATAATCACCACTAACTCCGCTTAACCTCTTCGAAATTCCTCCGCTCACGTCTTTCTGTTGCCTTTGTCGATGTCATGGTGTTAGATGTTGCTTTTGAAATTGTCGTATTAAGAAATTGCATTTTATTTTTTTGTCTACTTCTGAAGTTGCTTTTGACTTTGTTGTTATATTAGGCAACTGCTGCATGATTCAGTTGACAGGCTTAGGAAGGTGGTTTCTGGCATTGTTCTCAGATTTAAAGTTATATTTAGAAATTTCTTCCTAACTTTTCTCTCAGTTTTATTGAAGCCTTTGGCTTCATGTTTAGAAATTCCATTTTGGTTTCGTTGTCAGGCTTAGAGGAGTGCTTCGTGACACTCTTAAGAAATAGTTTTTTGCCTTTGTTGTCGTGTTTAGGAACCGCCGACTTTCGTGCATCGTTTATAAACTGCTTTGGAACTAGCTTCGGTATTTTTAAAATTTGATGTTCTGCCTATAAATGGTGTCTTGACCTTAATAGCCGGTTACGAAACCGCATCCTGGCTTCAGTTTCTTGTTAAGACGTTCTAACATGAGTAATACTGCTTGTTTAAAAGGTGTTCCAAGATTTGGAAGAATCGTTTAGGATGGTGCGTTACCTGGCTTACAATAAATGTTGAAAATGACATCCGGGCGTTATTGTAGCGTTTATAAACTACTTCCTAGCAAAATAGGTCCTTTTAGGCATCGTCCCAAGACTTGAAAATACACAACTCCTATTTCTCATACTTTAGTGCTCCAATAAAATGTTTCAAAATTCAGACGACGCGCCTACAAATTACTTCATAACTTAGGAAGACTCGTTGGAATGATAAAAATGCTGAGCAGATGAAAGATATAAGAGATAGAACCCCAAGAGGCCGAATAATCACAGGGCTGAGATAAAGCGTGGAATACCAACGAGAGAAAAGGACATTCATCAACGTAATATATCTGACAGCCCTTCCTCGCCTGTCGTGCCCGCATGCCCGCCGGGTACTCGGGTGTCATATGTCACTGGGCGTGTGCCATGCACACGCCCATAAGAACACGCTGGGGCGCAGTCGGGCACCAGAGTCTGTGGTATGCGGGAATGATAGGTATTGTTTTTATTTTGTTCTTATCTCCTCCATTTGGATTTACATGAATATTATCAGAACATTGTGTAACGGATGAAGTTGTAAGATAAAACCATGACTGTTTAATAGTCTTTTCTGATAAAAAGATCACTATATATTAAATGCTAAAAAAATTCCTGTTTCTGAGTAAATTGTAATTGATAGTGGTCAACAGAAATTTTAACCATGATATTCCAGCAATTGCCTTTACCAATGTACAAGGATATTTGCCGTTAACGAATTAAACGCCAACTATGCGCACTGGCAATGAATATTTTTTTAAAAATAAGATTGAGTCGTTATAGGCGTTCTAGACTTGAAGGAAAGAAAGAAAAAAGTGAAGAGTGGAAAAAGATCTCGATGGGACGCAAAAATAAGTAATAAATACTTGTATGAAAAGAAAGTAAAGTTTTTGGATTAGGAAAAACGGATATTGGGAGAGAGTTCCATAGTTTGTGTTATGGAATTCCTTAGTGTTTCTTTGTTATATCAGATGAATAGAAGAATGAATACTGGAAATCCAAAAATAATGTATGAATAAGATGGTTGTATAATATTTGAAAAAAAGAATAAATAATCGCTGTATTTGTTCTTGCCTTATCCTTAGTATCAAACTTCCTCGAGGAACATGGGCGTGATAAAAATTAAACCTCTGAGAAAATAGAAACTTTTTTGATGAATAATGAAAAATACTTGGCAAGAAACAAATGTACTATATGTCATATACAGTGTACTTTAATAATTCCTTGAGAGACAAAAAAACATTTAGGTAAATACGCCATTGTGTAAAAATATGACTAATGAAAAGAAATTAGAGAAAAGAATTTTTAAAAGGTAATCGTTTCCATTGCTTGTATTGAAGTGTTCATTTCTTTAGAAAACATTTAAAAGTTACTCTGAGCAGCATAGTCAGACACTGTGATTTTTGCCCAATTCCCTTCAACCTAAAGTGAGATAAAGGATGCCATTGAGAAAAAGCAAGAGACTCTTACAAAGTTCTCGGCTTTGTCCAAAGACGTGTTACTGGAGGAAAAACAGTTAATTCTTTATTTTTCTGCAAGGTTCCCTTAACTTGGTTCGCTGGGGGCTGCATCCGTGTCCCCCACATAATCCTATGGCATGTATTATTTAATTATTGTCCGCAAGATTGTGACCATGTAAGTGGTATGGGCCGCCTGCAGCTTTTCTTTTGCTTTCCTTCTTGTTTTAAACTAGATGTTGGTGAGTAATGGTACCCATTAATTGTGCGATCCTTGTCCAAATAATCTGACCCTCTTTATAACCTTTCTTTCCGCTGAAGAAGCCCATCCCCTAGAATCTCAAAACGCGAACTCCTTCACCTTTCCGACAGATGCCATGTAAATAAATCTTTTGTTAGGTGGAGAACCTTGGTGTTTCCATTGCTTGTATTGAATATTTGGTCTTTCCAAAACCCCCATCTCTGTCTTACAGAGACAGTAAAGTCGTGTTGCCAGTGAAATCAACCCATGGTCAGGGTTTTACTGAGAAGTCCAATCTAAACTGAGGTGCCACGACCTGAGGAGTAAGTCAAGTAACCTAAAAGTTACTGTTTTGGTGTAAACATTCTTGTTATTTATCTTACAGATAGCTTGTTCATCTCCAAGATGTTTGTTAGAATAGTATGCCTGGTTCTAGCACTGATGCCTTTGTTGTCAGCTAATTTTTGGACAGTGAGTCGTCTTTTTCATGTGGTATGCTTAAATGCTTGGCTAAAATTTCTGCTTTTGCTAGTGATATATTTAGAATCATCGATTCAGGCAGTTACTGAAGCATTCTTGCAATCTAGTTGTGTTTGGAAATTATGTAAATTTTTGCTTTTTCTAAAGGTGCCCTTAAGTGTTGTTTTGAAATCTTCCCTCTCTGAGGGCATTTATGATCACTTGCTCAAAATCTTTGCTTTTTCTTGTTGTATAAATAGTTGAAAAAATTTTCTAACGATACTTTCAAATTATAAAGTTTTTAATTTTATAAAATGAACTTTCATTTTATAAAATTAGCCTTAAAAACTTGCTCAAAAAGTTTTGGTTCTTTAATGGCACCATCAGAATATATTTTATGGAGGATCCCTTATCAAATAATGGGCTGTCTTCGAACATTGCCTTAAATTGTCTTGAAAGGTGTTAAGCATTTTGCATCTTCCTAAAGCTACGTTTAGACGCGTGCTTGTTAAACTTAATTTTCTGATTACATCGCCGAACACTTGCTTGAAATTATTCTTGCTTTCCCAAACAGTGGTTGGAAACCTGTTTACAATTTTTTTGTAAAGCGGAACATTTTTTTATTGAATTCTTGTTTTTGTATTGGTTTGAAATGCTAGTTATAAATTTTTGCAGTTGCAAGAGGCGTCTTCCAATGTGAAACGTGACCTTTTTTGTTTTCTTATGGCTGCTTCAAACAGTGGCTGAATATTTTTCCCGTTATTTACAGCCTTTATACACTTGCCTTATTTCCTCGTTTTTGGTAATTCTCGTCTTTAAACGCTGGTTTAAATTTTTTATTTTATTTTGGTAATTGTGCCTTGAAATGCTTGCTTTTTGTTCTGATAATGTTAAGTACTTTTTTTAAAACTCTTGTTTTTCTAGCGTTCTCTTCATAATTGCTGTCTTAGTGAAGTTTCTTCAGCACAATCGAGTTTTCTATACAGCGTATAATGTTGTATGAGACGCGGCCCATGAAACTTTCAGCCACGACCCGGCGGTGGCCTGTCCTATAGCGTTGTCAGACGCACGATCATGGCTAACTTTAACCTTAAATAAAATAAAAACTATTAATGCTAGAGGGCTGCAATTTGGTATGTTTGATGATTGGAGGGTGGATGATCAACATACCAATTTGCAGCCCTCTAGCCTCAGTAGTTTTTAGGATCTGAGGGCGGACAGAAAAAGTGCGGACGGACAGACAAATAGCCATGTCAATAGTTTTCTTGTACAGAAAACTAAAAACTGATTTAAGTAGTACAACATCTTATATTGCTTGCTTAGATTTCTTCCTTGTCTAAATGGCCTATCTTTAAATCTTGCTTTCGTCACTCAGGACAGAAGATAACCCCCAATTATTCACTGCTTTCCTCACGGTATCATTGACGTTGTAATTTAAGCTTTATTCATGTGAATCTTTTCGTCGAGATTCAGCTGCGTCTGCATTCATTCTCAGATTAACGTAATCTCTAGAAGCTGAACTCCTAGGACCTCATTCGTTTTTGTCTTAACAAATAGATTCAATTAATGAAGCAGTGGCTGTTAAAAAGGACAATTAAACTCTTAACCCAACATAAGAAAGCTGATAATCCCCTGTATCATTTACCAGTCAGACTCTGTGTCATGAAAATCATAAAGGCAGTTGATGAATTCATAAGCAAGGATTAGATACGAAGGGAGTGAAGGGAAGGGGTTGATATTTCACAGAGCTTCCTCTCCGTGGGCGTTTTAGCAGTTCTCCCAGAAAGCATTATTTCAGCAACGTCGCCAGTGACGGAGATATTACGGATTAGTAAAATAATAATAATAATAATAATAATAATAATAATAATAATAATAATAATAATATATTCATTGTATGTACAAGACAAAAAGGCTATTAAACCTTAGTATATAGAACGACCTATGACTGAAGAAACTAAAACAGTCTTAAAGTCAAGAAAGATAAACACATACCGACTAATAAGTATGCTTTAGAAGACATAAATGGATATGCCTCGGAAGACTTAAGACAAGTGACAACGGTAGCATAAAAGTGAAATCTGTTGCTCAATAAAAATTTTACGACCATAGTAAATTCAGTCGTGAGAGGAGTTGAATGTCTCTCGCGATTTAAAAAAAAAATATCCGCACATAACGAGCACCAAGACGACGACTACTATCAGAGGAGCAGAGCGAAGGGCATTAATGCCATAACAGCTGTCAATACTCGGAAAGGAAAATCACCCGGTGTTGTGCTACAAGGCTAAATAGACCGCGTAATCGTGGAGTGAAGTGCGTGCCACTTCGCGTCGCCATGTTACTGCGAGACGAATGACGCTCGTTTATCTCGCAGCAGCACAGAGCTTCCCCAACAGACGGCTTTATTCGCACAGATTTATCCTCCGGATGATGAATTGTTGGATATTTTAAAACTTCCGTAAGCTTTTTTATCCCTTTTCTACGTCCGAATTTACCTCTAACCTGTCTATGTGAATGTTGTGTAATTGTTCGGGCTGGTGGGACGGACAGCCTAATGCAGTCGGTTACCTAACCCCGACCCGGTGGAAAGAAAGGGTTTTGGGCTAGAGTGGGCTAAAACCAAAAGACATTTCGGAAAACCAGAGCAGGAAGGGAATTCCAAACTTTGGCAGTAGAGGGACAAAAAGTCACCGATCGAGAAATTCGACGATTACCAACAGTCACAGGATAAACGTGGAATGTATTAGTGGGTCTGCAAGAGCCTAATAAACATCAAAGTTGTTTTATATTTCACGGTCCAGAATGAATAAAATGTAAATCCGATCCTGGAGCATGAGAGTTATTTTTATGCGTCTCAGATAACAAGCCCTGTGCTTTCACGCCTCTCCGAGCAGATGCGGGGCAAAGCGACAAGATCAAGGGCGGTCATGGAAAGCATCTGCATAAAATCTAACGCTGCATGAAATCATTTCTCGTTTGACCTATTCAGATGAGAAGATCATTAAGGAAAAATGATAATGGTAAGAGATATCACATTTGAGTGCCTTTCGGTTTTCGTTATCTTCAACTTTTGCCTTTTATCTTATCATTCTTTGTAATATTGTTGCATTTCCGGAATGTTATTCGTGCCGGTGTATATTATTCGTTTGTAATCTCTCGACTTGTGAGGTCAGCTTACTGTTTTTTAAGCCACAGTGCAGTGTATGATGTTAGAGTCCGTTTTCATTATTATTATTATTATTATTATTATTATTATTATTATTATTATTTGGCAGCAGACCCTCTTTTAAACAGGTTTTATTGAATATTATTGCTGCTTCAGCTGCATTTATTTTGTAGAAGACTTTTTCTATTTTCCTTATTGCGGACTTCTCTTCATTGGAGGCGCGTGCTAACAGCTCTCGCTTATATTTGTCATTTCATGAAATGACAAATATAGGCGAGCTGTTAGCACGCACCTCCAATGGAGTGAAGTCCGCAATAAAGAAAATAGAAAAGGTCTTCTACAAAATAAATGCGGCTGAAGCATTATTATTATTATTATTATTATTATTATTATTATTATTATTATTATTATTATTATGAATGTATCTATACTGTAAAAAATACGGTAAATATAAGGTAGGGTGGTTCTGACCAATGCTGACCGCAGAAATTTCACATACATTCTTGTAGTTTAAACCCCAGAGGCGTTGCAAGCTGTCACAAATTTTATCCAAGGTACCCTCATTCTGTTATATAAAGATTGGTAGTGAGAGATGGTGGCCCTGGGCTGAACGACGGCATTTCTAAACGTGGTTGCCAGGTCATCAGGCAAAACTTTCATAAATCACTCAAAAGCTAAGCGGTGAGTTATTCTCGTAGACTGTTTTTGTTACACAGAAAAATATATGGCTTCACATTGTGTATCGTTTACTGGTGATCATGTAAATAATAAAAGGTGATGTATAGTCATTGCATGGTGAAACCAATCAAACTTTTCATTCAGTATCGAAAATTTGTTTTCTGAAGAGGAATATAAAGTAGTAGTTGTAGAAACTTCATTTCTAAATTGATAGTTTGCGCGTATTCGACCTCTTGATTTTGTCATACAAACGGAAATTTTGTAACGCTATTCCAGTCGCAAGGGCCTGTGCGTTTGTTGGTTGCAATGTTTGTAGGCAAGTCTCCATCGTCTTGGTGCTGTTAGTGACTGGTATAAAGGTGATCCTAGGTTATGTAGAATCGCAGGTACCATGAATCTAACCCTAATAACTACAATACCCACGTCCAAGAAACCATTGGCATTAGTTAGGGAATATTGTCCAAGGAAATCTCTGCTTGATTCACTGATTTTTGTGCTGCCTTGACAAAGTTTCTATACGTTCCTTGTACATAAACTTCAAAACGCTTGTGTTGAATGTTTAGAGCTGAATAGCCTTTAAAGGTTTTCTGACCAGCAGCAATGAGGCGACTGATGGTGATTTCATTGAGCCTCGACATATCTTGACTGGTATTCTACAAGGTACGGTTATGAGACCTTTGCTGTTTTTGTGGTTAAACGAGTAATTTCGTTGGCCCTACATTGTTTCTGGTGCCGCTCAAAGTGTTGCGCTTTATTTTTCTCGCGTGTTTGATCTACAAAGTAGATATATCACTGTCATTTCTGGCGTTCCACAAGGTAGTATTGTAGGCCTTTTATTGGTTCTGATATTTTCCTAGGTAGTGTTGTGGGGTCTGTTATTTCTAATTTTTATTGTCGGTGGAGTATGAGCCTGAACCCAACAAAACCTGTTCTCTTTTGAGTAACCACACTCATGTTTTGCACTGAGTCCGTGACTCACTATAAATGAGCAACGGACTTCCAATATTAGTTTTCCAAATCGGACGTAAAGATATCCGATGCTACCAGAAAACTAGTTATCGATCGTGTGGCTTTGATATAATGCCGAGCACTTCAGATTTGTTGTCATATATTTTGAATGTTCTCCCTTGTCGACATCAACAGCGCCCAGGATTTGAACTTCTTCAGAAAATTGGAGTTGTAACCTTTTTTTTTTAAGTAATATGGGAAACATCCGCGATTGCCTGCTGTGTCTAGGCCACCAGAGCGGATGTTATTGTATTTTTTATGCAAAGTGTCAGTGTAATATCTTGTCGAGGTGTCACGATGGTCATAATCACTGTAACCAGAGATCTTACATTCCTGTTACTGGCAGTGGTAAGGATACTGATGTTCTTAGGTTTAAGAAGTCTACATTAGAAATTTATTACGTAGGTTTCAGTTCTCTCATTAGTATGTATTTTACAGTTGCTATTGATGTATATTTTTGTCGTCTTGTTACCACTCTTCATGTTCATCTGAAGTTGGCTGTACTTTTCTTTGTTCTGTTTTTCTACATCTTTTATTATGAACATCTTATTCTGTGTAACTCTGCCAATAAATCGAGCAGTGGTGTACTCTTTTTAAACTAATTGACGAAAGGTTATGTCTAGCTTGGAAAATATATAAATATTTAGTTTTACCTCAGTCAGAAATAAACTGGGCTGATTAATGTAATTTATTGGCGTTCTGATTACATTTGAAAGAAATATTAACGAAAAAAAAATTGGCATTTGTTCACGTCTATAGGAAGGGAATTTCTGGCCTTTTGCACTTCCACCTCCCCGTTTATTATCCATAGGCTTTGTGAGTTCAGTACTTTTGAGCAAGTTTTCCTCAGTAAATGTTTATAGCCTATATATATATATATATATATATATATATATATATATATATATATATATATATATATATATATACATACACAGTATATATATGTATATATATATATGTATATGTACAGTATATATATATATATATATATATATATATATATATATATATATATATATATATATATATATATATATATATGTATATGTACACACACACACGCATACACATATACATACATCCATACATACATAAATAAATACACTTTTGCAAACATAATATATGTATATGAGTGCGTTTTATGGGTTTGATTAAATACTTCTCTACTACAGGTAGAGGAAGAAATAAAAACATGTAGATAAAAGAACGAGAAATGAAACTTCACATATATATACGAGTATATATATATATATATATATATATATATATATATATATATATATATATATATATATATATATATATATATATATATATATATATATATATTATATATATATACTGTATATACATATATATGTGTGTGTGTGTGTAAATACAAACACACATATATACAGTATATAAAACTCATTATATATATATATATATATATATATATATATATATATATATATATATATATATATATATATATATATATATATATATATATACTTATAATACTTACCTTTTATTTGTCATTCCTTTATTTACATTTTCTTTTTCTCTCACCCTCTGTCTGTAACAGAGAAGTATTATTCTACAGTTTTTCCTATGAAGACGTTATTCTGTGTACGCTTGCGAAATAAATCTAGCAGTTATGTTCTCTATTTTTTATACTAGATGTTGAAAGATTGTTATTCCGTATCCTGAGGGACAGTGATTAATGATTACTCAGTAAATGAAGCAATGCTTTTGAATTACATGCACGTAGTACATTGTAATTTAATGTAACGCTTCTTAGACTACAAATAACCTTATATAAATACTCACGTAGGGATGTTTTGCAGATAACGTTAATATTTCAGTCTTTTAACATAACCACAAAAACACTTTAGATACGCAGAAGGTATGTATTTCAATAATTTCAAGCTTAAAGAGATTGAATAATGATTTTAACAAACTTTAGTTAAAAATTTGGGTCACTTAAGATACTCAAGGCAGACTCGACTGCGCATCAAAAGAAATAATAAGCAAGGAAGAGGTAGGCCATGATTCAGTCTTATACCTCGACGAGTCTTTTTTTTTTTTCCTTCATATTTTGATGTCTTGTTTATGCCTGATACCGCCTCTCGTATACATTTGGGCAACTAGGTCTGTTCTACCCCGCCAGAGCCACGTCAAAGCACAAGTGTTCTTTTACTTCCTCGATGAAGGCACACGTGCATTTGTTTATTTTTAATACCCACGATCCAGTTTGTATGTTTGTTAATACTGGTATCCGTTGCTGACATGCTTATTACTTGATTCAAGTGGTTGAGTGCAGTTTTCAAAATAGTAATTTGTGAAATAAGTGGTTTAAAATCATTTGTAGAATCTACATTTTCAGTATTTTCAGTGCCATA
>NC_089769.1:16669583-16692083 GCF_040412425.1 Macrobrachium rosenbergii | reverse complement strand
TATCAAAACAGATTTAAGAATGAGCATTTATTCGCCGGAGTTTCAAAGTTCAGCACAAAAAGGGAGAGAGTATTATATGAAATTGAAAAAGACAAGAAGCTTCTTACTTGAAGATAAACCCACCTCTTAAGATGATTAATAATTTTTTCACAATCCGTGTGATTCACCTACATCGTAATGTTTTATTATTATTATTATTATTATTATTATTATTATTATTATTATTATTATTATTATTATTATTATTATTATTATTATTATTATTATGCTGCTATTTCTTTGATTTTCATGAAAATTGGTAGTTGATTATTTTCTCTAAGAATGTTAGGGTTTTGTTTTTCTACGCGTTACAGGCCAATTTGAAGGTGAAATTGTTTTCTCTAATAAAGATGAAACTTGCAAAGTAGGTAATTCGGAGTTGGTGGTGTATTTTTCCTAAACATTTTTAAACTTTTCCACTTCCCAAGGTTAGAGGTCAGTTTAAAGGCCAGAATTTTATTCAGCTTTTCTCTGATTTTGGTGCAGATAGGTAGGTGGGTAGGTTGGGGATCGGTAATTACTTTCATCAGGTAGATCTTAAGCTTGATCTGAATTTTTTAGGTCCTAAGCCAAGTGAAGGCCCAAAGATTTAACTTATTTTTTCCTAAAATATCCCTAAGTCTTTTCCTTGGATTTTCGCTTTCCTCTTCCCAATCTCTCCGAAAATGAATAAGTAGGAAAAGGCTGAACATAATATAAAATTCAGTATTATAAAGAGATAAAAGTGCGGTTAGCAGCCGTCTTGACCCTTAGCTTTCTTCATGCGTACCATTCATGAATGTTAATGAATTATCAATTACCTGATCCCTCTCCACTAATTGGTGGTCTGCGTTTTCGAATTTAAATGTTTTAGTATTTTATCTGTTTAGGGATATAATTTTTATTGTGTTCATTTTTTTGGAAAGTTTCAAAGTGTTTTACTTGTATAGTGCGATGAATCACATTTCTTGTTTTTAGTACTGCTGTTATTATGCAAAATAACATTTCTTGTTTTTAGTACTACCGTTATTATGCAAAATATGCAAATCATTATCCATATCTTGCAGTTGTACTCAGCGTCTTCATTAGCAGCTTTTCACTCACAGTTCTTCATTGGATGGGTAGGCAGAGGTCTCGGCTAGCACGCTGTTGGCCCAGCGTTCGACTCTCCGACCGGCCAATGAAGAATTAGAGGAATTTATTTCTGGTGATAGAAATTCATTTCTCGTCAAAATGTCGTTCTAATTCCACAGTAGAGCTGTAGGTCCCGTTGCCAGGTAACCAGTTGGTTCTTAGCCACGTAAAATAAGTCTAATCCTTCTGGCCAGCCTTAGGAGAGCTGTTAATCAGCTCAGTGGTCTGGTTAAACTAAGATATACTTAACTTTTCCACATCAGTGTTACTGCATATGATCTCTCCTGGTATTGGCAAACGTCATTACTCAAACATAGGAGTTAAATTCACTCTTAGGATCTGTACTCCTCCTTTCAGTTACGACAACAAAGTAGAGTTTTCTTTAGATTTCTGCCAACAAGACCACTCGCATTTTCTCTTAATTTCTGTCGATCCCCTTGTGCCTTTCTTACGTTTTTAACACATATTCTTTATTTATACACTACAACTCTGAGTCTTGTTTGAGAACCTCCATAACCAAGCAGTATTTGTATTAATTTAAAGATTTAGAACTGTTTATTCAAATTTTTTAATATATTTTAATTTGAAGATTTAGGACTGCTTATTGAAGTTTTTAACAATTATTATTAATTTGAAGATTTAGGATTATTTATTGAACCTAGACAATAAGTTGATTTAAAAATGTGAAAAGATATATTTTTTTTTATTTAGAAGTTATTCCCATTAAAGTCATCAAGCGCAGATTCCATTTACATTTCAAAATTCTCCTGCAATATGGAAAAATGAAAAAAACAGGGCATGAATGCAGTTTCCTTTTCAGAAACGCAGTCTATTTTTCGAAATGCAACGGAGGCCGCAAAAATTTCGTAACAGGATTTTTTATAACCCAGATTTTCGCCTCGCCCGAGACTGACCCAGCGATATGGTGCTGAATGATAGATTATTTTTTGCATAATTTACGCAAGGATATTGTCAGTTCTAATTGATCCATATTGGGCGTCCATGTATTGTGACAGTTTGTCATCGAAAGGCTGCGTGCTGTTAGACCTTTCATACCGATCAGAATCAAAATTCACTTGCTTTAAGAATGGTTGATTATTATTCTTGTTATCATTTACCACAAATCATTACATGGCACCGAGGGTAAAACAGAATATAGAATAAAGCCTCATCTGCTTTACCTTTCATATTTACATGGGGCAAAAGAAGTATCTAGCAGTTTTTGTAAGAAAAAGCTGATTTCTGCATGGGTTAGATATTGTACATATTATCAAAAGGACCTTGTTAATTTTTTGGTTTTATGGTTTTATAGAGAAAACAAAATTAGATCAAGCGGAGATAATTAAGGCATGTGGTATAGCCTAAATGTCTATTTGTGGTGAAAATATTCACCACAGAGGAATCACATATTGAGTCCCGGAAATTCTGATTTCAGACAAGGGTACAGGGACTTGACTGTGTCTTCCTTTGTTTTTCCAATAAATACAGCTAAGATTTTGTATCAAACAAACAGAATAAAGGTTAACAAAAAATGTGACACAACCCCTGGGTTTTAACTCATTACGCTTTTACCTTAACTTGCTGTTGATTCTTGAAAATTGGATGCAAACATTTTTTTACCTATATCAGGTTAGTCATCATGAAGTTGTGAGAGATTTTCCTCGACGTGATAACATGTATAAATTAGATTTGTCTTTAAAAATAATTATATATGCGTGTGTGTTTATATATTCATATATATAAATACTATACATATATACATATATATATATATATATATAATATATATATATATATATATATATATATATATATATATATATATATATATATATATATATATATATATATATATATATATATATATGAGGGACAGGTGGGGTTCAGTAGTAAGAGTAATTAAGGTACTGATTATGGGTTTTCAGCGTGTTGTGACGTATGGTAACAAGTTTTATTATTATTTTAGAAGATGAACCCTATTCATATGGAACAAGTTCACAGGGGCCATTGACTTGAAATTCAAGCTTCCAAAGAATATGATGATCATCAGGAAGAATTAAGAATAAGTAAAGTGAAATACAGAAAGAAGAGATTCAACTTATCCAAAAAAAAAAAAAGATAAATAAATGAAAAATTATTGAAATGGCTGGGATATATCGTATTTGTTATCCACCGACACATGTCATTGGAAGAAGGAAGAAGGAGATTGTTAAAGGTGTTCCTCGATAGTAGACCTAATTAAATTGTTTCCACGTCTGTTAGACATAATATAGGAAGTGATTGCCTTCTTTCCAAGATTAATAATAGTCTTGAAGACATCCGTTTCTTCTTATAAATGCGCGGCGTCTGAAGACAGTGAACTTGATCGATTTGAATTCAACAAGAAGAAAGGGCTAAGGTGAAGACATCTAATTGAGGAAATTAGATTGTGGATTTAAAATTGTTCCAGGAATTGACCTCCTTGGCAATGCATGATGTGGACGCGAGAGGACAAATGAAAGAAAAATTGGGTAATGTATTTTATTTTTAAAACCAAACAAAAGGGAGTCCTCTCTGAACAGATGAACGAAAACAAAGAAAAGAAGCAACGAAAACGGGACGAAGAGAAAATCTTCCGATTGTTATTTCTCATTTCGCATTTTTCCTTTATCCTTTTTCGTAGCCTGATATAAAAATCACCTCTTTTCTGCTAACCAATGGAAGAAAAATATTTTCCAACAGGCCCTGAAGTCGCTAATTAAAATTCCTTCCAGTTTTACCTCGATTTAATGAAGAACAGCCGGGCATAGATCATTTCACTCTGCAGCAGCCAACCGTACGCTTATTAAATGAATTTATATGTTCATTAGCATAAATTTTAACTGAGATAATAATTTTTTTTTATTTTAAATGGTTTGAACTTTATTAGACCATCGTTATTATGAGATTGTTTATTTTTTCTTATATCACGGCAACATGTGATAAATATAAAGATAATTAAAGATAATTATCAGCTCGTCAGTAAATTCTCAGGACTTTGTAACGAATCCAACTCAGAGTCCTGAATGGAATTAAAACAAATGATTTTGAACATATTTTGGAAAAAGAACGGGGTAAAAACTATTCAGAGTCCATTTTCTAACATAGACCCAATGCAAGCAGAGAAAAAGAAAAATGCATATTCATTCTCTCTTCCCGTGAGAGACCAGACTCTGGAAGTTGGGAGATTACAAGAATCAGGGAACACAGAGGCTAGGGGAGAATTGCAAATCTTTGGAAGTACAGAAAAGCGAGCTGAATAATACAAATGTGAAAAAAATAGTTTTCTCAGAAATGAAAGGCTTCAGAACAGGGTAGCTTTAGAGAGAAAAAAACGAATAGATAATAAAAAAAAAAACAGACGTGGTGCTGTAATCTACAAAATTCTTGATAGGGACAGTAAAGCGCCAGAATGTTAAGGAAAGGAGAACATCGCTAGCGGCATCAAGACTTTTCCTGCTGTAGTATAATTTGAGAGTCCTTTCTGTATTTTGGAATTACACCTGAATCCCATTTTATTCAAACTGTTCATCAAAAAATCATTAAATTTTTAATTGCAGCTGGAGTTACGAGCGTAGGCATTTTTGAATTGTCATAGTGCTATCATATCGATTCCAATTAGCCTGCCTTTTGTATATATACTCTTTAATTTTGTGATAAGATTTATGGCGAAGGAAATTATTTTCAGGAAATTTTAGGTCAGCTAAAATTATGACATCTTTACCTCGATCTGTTTTGTGTATTACAGAATACGCTTCGAATATGTTTTTTTTATGTACATCAGCCTCCCAGAAAAAGTTTTCTTAATTTCCTTCATCTTATCAGATGAAGAATATCAGAGCAAGACTTTCAGTAGATGTATCTCCCCCTAATCAAAAAAAAATTTCAGAAAATACTGTAATCTCATAAAAAATATGAGAAAGTAAATAGAAAATAAGAAAACGGAAATGAAAAATATACTGTTATATGAGAAAGTATCAGAGAGGCAGTGGCATATCGATGAAAGTTCCTTTCTCTATTTAATTACGTGGCACAGTTTCGAAAACAGCAGTGTTGTCGTATCTTCATCTGTGAAACCACGGTGGCTTTTTCAGTGAAATTTTTATATGGGAGGGACGTTTGGGGCATAAAGAATAAAATGAATGGGTTCTATATTTTTCTTTGGTTATTTTTATATATAGTGCTGGTTATTTTTATATATAGTGCCGGTACGCTATCTTTTTTGGTAGTTTTTCCTATTTTTTCACTTCTTAATATTCTATTCGGTGTAAACTTTCCAAGCAGTTTAATGATATAGGAATCTGGTTATATTTTTGAATAATAATAATAATAATAATAATAAGTTAAGATTTATCTTATATAGTATCTTTTCTATCCTCCTTATGATTCGCTTTTCAGGCTCAGCGATGTTAGTGACAAGTCTGGAGTGTGCAGTTAAGTCTTTTATTAAAATATCCAATGATTAAGTCCTTTATGGGGTACCGTTTAGCACCAGCTCGTTGGTTAACGATGGATGAAAAATCCTTTTCTTTTCTCTAGCTTCACGTTCGTGTTTACGTTGTAATTTTAATAAAAACTATTACACTGTCCTTTCATCACCGTTCATGAGCCTATCATAAGGAAGGATAAAAAGTTATAAGATAACACCAGCCATTTAATAAGACCTGTTTAAAAGAGGGTCTACGTCTTCAAATAATAATAGTAATAATTTAAATTACAAGTCTGGAGTTTTCTTGATTAAGTCCCTTTCCCTTTTAGCAGTTAGTTAACGATTAGAAAAATCCTTTTCTTTTCATTTGACGTTTGTTTACGTTGTATTTTACCATTCATCACCGTTCATTACGTTCACTAACACCAATTTCCGGCAGTGCTTTCGTCTTGACCTCTTTAAATTACGCCCGTTTTCTTTAATGTTTTCAGTCATTTGACTTACATCCATATTTTATATATATATATATATTATATATATGTATATAATATATATAACACACACACACACACACACACACATATATATATATATATATATATATATATATATATATATATATATATATATATATATATTTATTTTGCAGTAATTGGTCCACGTTTGCTGGTTTCATAGGTCGTTCCCAGCCCACCACTCACCAGTCCATCCAGCTACACACACACACACACACACACACACACACACACACACACACACACACACATATATACTCTATATATATGTTGTATATATATTATCATATAATAATATAATACATTATTTTATATTATTATTATTATTATTATTATTATTATTATTATTATATACAGTATATAGAATACCTGTTTTTTGATCTTCAGTGAAATATGTGAGATCGATTTCCAGCCTAGGGATAATGACTTGGGCCTTTTTACTAAAAAATTCCTCAGACTTGTTGTTAACTCGAGCTGTAAATTAATTAAAGTATCAAATATATACAGTAGTCGGCTGTGGTAGACCACACCCATAGCGGAGAAAGGCATGGGACGAGGAGTGTCACTTTGAGAACGTTGTAGAGAATTGGTAGGTCAACAATAAATTTATATAGGCCTATATATACATATATATATACACACATGTGTGTGTGTATATATATATATATATATATATATATATATATATATATATATATATATATAATGTGTGTGTATATATATATATATATATATATACACACATATACACATATATATATATTATATATATATATACACAGTATATGTGTGTGTGTGTGTGTGTGTGAGTGCATGTTAGGCATTACTTCTTTTAGGAAATTTTTAGTTATTAGCTCACATGTATGTGGCATCTGTTGCTTTCATGCAACTTTCTTATTTGCTGTACGTACCGTCAAGCTGAAATTTTGAAGCAACATGCAAAAAGCAAAAATGTTGCTGCTCCAGTTATTTACTCTTAAGCTGACAGCTATTTCACCCATTATGTAAAGCTGTCATCAGGTCTATACTAGATCTACCATGGGACAGCACTCGAATATATTGGTAAGCACAGTCAAAACGTTTGAAAGGTTATAAACGAGCATTCACTAAAAGAAAATTAACATGAACTTCCACAGATCAGGAAAGTGGAGATTATCATTGAAATTTCACAAAAATGGATTATGACTGTTCCTGAGACTGTAGTCATTTTGAGCCAAAAGTAGGTTATATCAAGAGGCATAAACATCTCCACATAATTAAAATTTTAATACTGTGGTGGTCCAAGATTCCTTGAATTCCCTAGGGTGGCAGTGTTCCTCATTAGGTGTTGTAATCTCACTGAGGTTTCCTTCTCTCCATGATGGAGCAGCATCTCCATGTCCATCAAGATGTCCATGCATTTCCGCTTAAAAATACCTTTTTTTTTTTTGTTACAGTCCTGTTTACAATATTAAGTGTTAATTTGCATGTGCATCTCTTTCTTTTAGGTAACACTTCCAGTTGAAGAATAGGCAAAAATTGCTTCTATGGTGCACTTGCATTTATTCTTAAGCCATCAGCTGTTTTAGGCCAATCATCAGTTATGCTAAATCTATGTACAATGGAGCGACACTCCAGTATTTAGGCGAACGCAACCAAAAAATTGAACATTGTAAGCAAGAATCCAAAAATGAAAATTATATTCATTTCACATGAAAAAATAAAGATTAAGATAGCGTTTCCACAGATCAGAATGATTTTCTGTTTAGCTTCATGAGAGTCAGTCCTCTGGTTTTGAAGAGTCCCAGTGGCCCGCAAACATTTTAAGCCAAACGGGCTTATATCAGGACATGTATGCCTCTTCAGTATTTAAGTTTGAATTCTGTTTTGGTCCTATATTCATTGGATCCCTTAGGGACATCAGTGCTCATCATCATAAGGTGGCTGAAAATTCAGCAGTAGTCTCTTGCAGGACGCCTTTGGTTTGACCGTATTTAGTATTGTGGTCTCATTGCTTTTTTTCTATTAAAGAGTACTCGAAAGGTTTCAGCTACCCAGACTGGTAGCATTGGCGATCCAGAGAATCTAGGATCAGCATAATTTAAACATTTAGATTCAGAGGTGGTGTGTAAGCTTCTCAATGTGCGCTACATTAGGCTCAAAATGGTTGAAGGCTACTTGACATTTCTTATGATAGTTTTCCTGATCTTTGACATTTCTGAGTTATGAAACTTAAAAATTAATTTTAATTTTTTAACAGGTTTATAACCTGTAGTTTATTTTTTTGCTACACATCAATTTATTGAAGCATAGTTCCATTGTACAGTATCCGGAGTTTATCTCTATACGTTGGTGGCTGAAAGAACATTTTTTGTCTATTCCTTCAGAACTTAAGCTTGAAGAAATGTAGTGAAGGAAATTTGAGGTTTTGCGTAAAATTATTAAATATATAAAATTTTATATATATATAAATTATATATATATATATATAATATATTTTATATATATTTATTTATATATATATAATATATTGTATATATATGATATATATAATTATACGTGTATGTATCTATGTATATATATGCATTATATATATATAATTATACATATATATGTGTATATAATATATATATATATTATATATATATTATATATTATATATATATATATATATATATATATATATATATATATATATATATATATATATATATATATATATATATATATATATATATATGTATATATATAATCTCGAATTCACCAGAACGAGCCTCTTCATAACCTCTGTTCCTTGCCCCACCCTAAAGAGGAGAGGGGTCCATTTAAGATCTGGGAGATAAGTACTTGAATGAAACATTCTCTCTCTCTCTCTCTCTCTCTCTCTCTCTCTCTCTCTCTCTCTCTCTCTCTCTCTCTGTAGGACATTCTGTTACGTCCATTAAAAGACCCCATATTTCCTTTTTAGCCTCCCTAGTACAGTTGTCAGTTTTAATCATAGTTATGAGAAACATTCTCTTATGAGGCTGTAAATTAAGTTTTGCGCGTGTGTGGGGGAGCCCTGTTTTTCACGCAGGCTTTGCGGTTTGGCCTTTTACATCATTATGCCGCAGGAGAGACACTGGTTTTGCCTTTCAGGGCTGACCCATGTTTTTTGGCGCCTGAGTTCGCCATTTCAGTAAACAAACTGCTTAACTCTTATTAATGCAAAGTCATATTAATCTGTGAATGGACAAATGGCTAGAGTATATACATACATAAATACACACACACACACACACACACACACACACACACACACACACACACACACACACACACACATATATATGAACATATGTACGGTGTATTTTATATATATATATATATATATATATATATATATATATATATATATATATATATATATATATATCCATGCATATTATAATAACTGGAATTACCCTATAGTTGTCCGAAGTCTTAATACATGTGTGCACAGATTCATGACGCTACCAATGAATATAGACAACCAAAGTAAATAGTTTCTTTTTTTTCCTCGCTGAATCATTATCTCTACCAAAATATAACTGAGTTCGAGGTAATTTCATATCATATTTTTTCCTCATTATGGTCATAACGGTGCCTTTCAGACTGGCGCTAGCTAATTGGTAATTTTTCTTTTATAATGAAAATTACCGGTGATTTCGGTAAATTTTAATTTTATCCCCTGTCACTCTTAAATCACTGTCATCTTGTGATAAGGAATCGATTATTGAAAAATTAGGTTTTCTTTATTACTGATAACATTTTTATGTTCTGCATATTTTGGGAAGTATCTAGATTTCCAGAGTTCTTATTTAGTTCTTTTAAAACGCTTAAAACCTCTTTTACGTTAGGGTTAATTACGTAAGTTGGCCGTAGAAATGTCTTACATATCCTGAATGTTCTCTCACTTTTTGGGTTTTTTTAATATCTCCTCGCATGTATTGCACTCATCTGTGTGTATTCTCTTGGAATGTTCATCTCTTTTTATCTACTTCTTTATTGAGGGGCTCCCGCGTTCCTCGCATGAGCAACGCCGCTCTTCATTAGTTACACGAAGCTATCATGAGAATCCTCATTAGGACATTCCCTCCGTCACGTCTAGATGGGAGAAGAGTAGTACTCGGAGGGAGAGTACCACGTGCCTTGCCCCAGAATATTCTTCCTCCCCCTCTCTCCTGAAGGGCTTACTTTGTAACTAATTAGTTCTGATTGCGATAAAAATTTGCCCTCTTTTAACACAGCGATCTTGCTAGGCTTGTGGTAGAAATAGTAGTATTAAGTTTAGTGTCGTCGTTATATGAAACTGGCCTTATGCCAGCGAGGGCTACTACTCGTACGAGCAGCCCGAAACGACAGTCTGTAGTATTTTTTTTATCGAGGGGTTTACAAGCAAGCACTTCTGATATTAGGAACGGTAGTCGTAAGCCTTATTATTTTTCCATTTGTCACAAAGGAAAAACTAACTCGATCATCATCCGAATAAGTAGCAGTGATATATTATCATCAGCATCAGTGGTAGTAATTGTACCATCGTCACTAAGAGCAGTAGTTGAGTGTTTCACCTTTCTATCGGACAGACCCCGTAGCTGTTATAGGAGTAGTTACTGTTACTGTTAGTAATAGTAGTATGGTTCATTTTGTTTTTGTGCTACAGAGAAATCACTCAGAAAACCCATGTACAAATTAGTCAGTTTCTGTTAAGATCAGGAAAAGTCATCCTGTCAGAAGACCTCACAACACCTGTGAGGCTGGCTCTTCCTACATTTCCTCTGTGGAGATCAGTAAGAATTCGATTACACGGTTCAAACTGTTTTATTTTTTCGGCTGCCAAGCTTTGGAATTCTTTTCTTGCTTTTGTTTCTTTTACTTTTACCCGCTCTTTTGCTGGTCGAATGTTCCAGAGTTGGGAATATGAGGCATAGGCGCCTGTCCTGGGCACATGACATGAAGGACATTTTATCCTAGCTACAATTCTCGGTGAGGTTTGTAATATAGACCAGTTATATATCTTTGCGAGGGACGCGGGTCTCCTCAACAAAATTTAGATCGCATACATAGAAAGTATATATATGTATGGATAGAATAATGATTATATACATATATATTCTTAGATATTTTTTATGTGAAACTCATTTCAAACATTTATTTATATTTAGTTTCATATTTAATTTTATCACGGTGTCAATAACCTAGGTGTTGTAATGCCAGTTTTAATAGACATAAATCAGACAATCATTTAAGAGGGTCTATCGCTCCTTTCGTGGAATGCACATAGAGAATAGTTGGTTGGGATCCAGTTGCTTATATTATTTATCTCCTTTTCTCCCTCGCTATCGTCCGTATTTCTCTATCCTTCTGTATACCTTTAACTGATCTTTTCTTTGTTATGTAATTGCACCCGAAATAATCTTTTTCCCTCACTTGGCATTTAAGAACTTTATTTCTTCATCCCACCATTTACTGGTTTTATTCTCACTTATTCAGCACTCTATTGTCCTTATGTTACAACCTCCTTATTTACCCCTTTCACCTCTATGGCTTTAACTCTAGCCCGTAAGTTTTTACGTTGCTTTCCTTTTAGAAAAAGTCTGTATTTTCTTTTCAAGATACCAAAGAAGATGGGCAACCTAATGCATTCCCTTTTTACTCCTGGTGCTTTTCATTATAATATTGCAAAAGAGCATTATATTAATGCGTTCTTTCAGGACTTGAGTCATTAAAGGGCTTTTTCTATTTCCATATGCAATCTTTTATACCCACATTTATTTCCCACATTTCCTGTTTTGTAAAAATGTTCGTCGAAAATGTCATGGCATCTTGGGTTAATTCAGCCTTTAAAGCTATAAAATTCCAGATGCTTTTCTAGCAATGTAGAAATATCTGTTGCTCGCGCTTTTACTGTACAGTATATAAACACGTGTACATATCTGTTTATATATAATATATATACTTCTACACACACACACACACACTCTATATATATATATATATATATATATATATATATATATATATATATATATATATATATATATATATATTAAAACAGATGTTCTAATAACAAGAAGTGGTTATAGAGAAAAACAACAGAGCAGTCACTGCCACATCCACACTTTAATCGTTACATCAAAGATGGACCATTTGTGCAACAAAGCTTCCCTAACATTAGGCGATGTGTCGGACCCTTCGAAATACTGTGCAATTCACCCATTTGGAAAGGTTAAGGTTAAAGGTGGCTGTGAGAATTATAGAGGCCAAACTTTGCGTAGTAAAACCAGGCTTAAAACGGCTTAAAATTGCATGATAGGACAGTTTAAGAAAGTAAAACTTGTATCAATGGGGATAAGAACAATAAGGGTTTAGATGAGGAAGAGGTGTTGGTTAAGTGTTTGTTATTTAACACTTATGTGAGAAGTTTAAATATAAAGGAAAAGTATATAAAAAAAACTCTCAATAGAATCGATAGAGGGACAATGTGGATGGTGTTCAGAGGGTTTGGTATAGAGGGTAAGGTGTTCAGAGTGATGAATTTATTATGATGTAGGTGAAGGTTGTGTGAGAGTATGCAAGGGGAGAATGACAGGTTTGGTGCAAAAGTGAATCTGAGACAAAGGTATGTTGTCTCTGTGGATGCTCAAACACCTTCGCTGAGTAAGTAGTGCAAGTTGAGAAAAACCAGACGTTGTAGGACAAGAAAATATGTTGTAAGTAGTGTGTGGAATGGCTGATGTTGACATATGATGTAGCACCGATTGATATGAGTTAGGGGAAACTGCAGAAATCACTACAGTAAAAGAGTTTGAAAATGTTTGCCATAGGAAGAATTTGGCAATAAATGACAGTTAAGACCAGGTACTCTGTGTGGTGGGATATGAACCAACACTTGTGAGGTTATGGTGAGGCTGCTGTAACACAGCTTTGGTATTACAGCTAATAGTCCCTGTGGGGCCATGCTGTCCAGCATAGCACTTGTGTCTGAAAACCAAGCAAGTGGTAGAATTCCTTGAGTAGAACATGAGAAAGTCTTGGCCTCTTCCATAATGGATTTTCACTGGAAGGCCTGCCATAGCTAGTTTTTCACCACCCAGAAGTTCTTCAGAGCCAACAAATTTATCACTGAATTCTTCTGTCAGCTTCTGTTCGTCCTGCTGGGAATTCTTTTGGCGGTAGCTATCTTTCTGTTCCTTAATCTGTACAGGGGCGATAGGAAGGTTAGGCTTCGTAAGAAGAAAAGAGAATATTATGAAGTTCCTCGTATAATTTTCTGTTGATGTCTCTGTCATCCTGTCACCAATGCAAAAGGTACCTTGGAAAGATCTTTTTTTTTTTTTAGAAATACCAGCTTATGCAAGTATTTCAGACCAGTTGCAGTTTCTTTGGCTCCAGTGTCTGTTGTAAACGGCAACTTTTCTTTGTTTCACTAGGTAAAATGCCCTTCCAGAACCCTTCCAGAAAGATAATTGGTGCATGATGAACTGATAGGCCTCAAGACACACAATAGCTGTGGAGGTCTAACCAGGCCAATTGACTCTAAAGTACTCAACTTTCATACTGTGCCTTTTTAACAAAATTAGTGTTATCAAAAATAAAGTGCTTGAACAGTTACTGTGTCATTAATCTACTATTCTTCAATAAGTGGGTTACCGTACTTAGTTCCTCAAGTAACACATGTTCATTACGAACAGCTTTTAAAATTTTGGTAGAAATGATTAATTGCAGACCTTTTGATACTGAAACAGATCAACACGCAACATTTTTTAGGTTAACCTTGTGAGAAGCAGCCGTTTCGAAGGTTACGTTATGTCTAGTGTGCAGAAGTTAAAAAGAAAGCACATTCAGGTTCATAATACATTTAAAGTAGCTTACGGACAAGGATTGGTACATCCTGTGACCGTAGCAGACACAGTTAAGCGAACATGCACAAACATATAAACTTCTTGAGAGAAAATAAAATGATTATATGCTTGTATGAATGCACAAGCACGTGTTAACTTGAAACCTTAATTCTAATGTTGGTTACCTCAGTAGCATCTTCAGGATTGGTTATCTAGAGGAAGATCATTTCAAAGAGGACTATTTTTAGGAAGGTATTCTTATTTTTGTTTACGTATAGAATGGCAGCCTCACAGATGATCACCTTTTGCAAGGTAACCCCAAAGTGTTAGGGAAAGTAACCCCTAATGGATGGAAACCTCATAAACGTTTACCTTAACGATATCTACCATAAGGCAATTGTCAGTGACCGGTAACTGAGATGCCAGATAATTTTCAGTCATTCAGCGAATCCCCAAAAGAGGTAACATCCTTAATGGGTGGTAACCTCATTGATGGTTACCGCAAATAGAGATTCTCAAAGAAGGTAACTTCAAGAATATTTATCTCTTAAGTAAGCTGTTTGTTGGTTACTTTAGTAAGTTAACCAGCCTCAGAGATGCTCACCTCACAAAGGTAGCTCCAAGGTGCTTACCTACGCTCCCCCTGTGTGGCTTCCTGTCTTCCCTGGGCGTAAAATTGGAATTTCTATTTGTGTGCTTCGGCAAATGGCTTATGTCCTTCGACATGCTCCATCATTTGGAGGGGGACGTTAAATTGGGGTGACGAAGGTGGCTTTGGGGTTCTGAACTTATAAGCGGAGAAGGAGAGAGTTGGTTGAAAGGCTTGGTGTACAAAACAGAGATAGCTTCATGTCCGTATATTCAGTGCCTTTCACTGGACATTAAGTCTCTTGGTATTTTCTCGTCTCTAATTTATACCATAGAGGAAACTTCCACAATGACGCATTCTAATGCTGATGTGCTGAGTTTGTCCGGTTTTCATATTCGGTTTTATTTTGTATGGTTATTCTTTACTTTATCTTTTACTTTCCTTGTCATTTTAAAATTTTCTTCTATTTATCGTGCCCTCATGACCCATCGTTCTTCATCAACTTGTACGTTTATCTCATTGAAAGTTGTTTTATGAAAATAGGTTTAGATTTATTACAATATTGCACATGAAATTATTCATTATTTTACGTGCTTTCGTTATTTTTATGATGAAAATATTAGGGGTTTCTATGAAACCACCATTTAATTTTAGGGGAGGTGGTATATGTATATATATTATATAATATATATATCATATATATTATATATATATATATATATTATATATATATATATATATATATATATATATATATATATATATATATATATATATATATATATTTGTAAGTGTATAAATAGGTTTAGAATGCGAAGTAAAACGCTAAAATATGGACATGAACATTTGTCTTTTCATCTTGGGAAGATATATTACCAATAAACCGGTTCTCCCAATAAGGTATGGCTCCCCAGAAAAGGGAAAACAGTGATTACTGTCGTATTTTGAGAGTTTACTTCACAAATGTGTATGTATATTTAATCATATAAATGTGCAAATTAATAAGTCAACGAAAAATGTTATTTCACTCCATCTTTTTTGTATCGTTTAAATGAAACCATGCCCTTGGAGGTGAAATGGGGGTTAATAATGTCCACTTTATAGGATATTAGTCATTGAATATATGAAATAAAATGTGCCTGTGTGTAGATTATAAAACTAACTTGAAGCCTGTTCACCCACGGTGCACGGGGGTCAGTGAGGTCAAAAAAGAAATTTTGAAAAGATTTTATGTCGTGTAACAGGAGATTAGTGGTAGCATATAGGCTTTAACAGGAATGTGTATTTGTATCACACAACAGCGCAAGGTAATATGCAAACACTTTCATTGCTGGCGAGCTCAGTGCCAGTGTTTCAGATGGCTTCTTGAGAAATTCCGCCACTCGTGTCTTTCTTGTGCATTTGCTTCTACAAAACTCCATCCAAGTAGGCTGGTGTCTTCCAACTCATCTGGTGCTCAGAGGATGTTCTATTCTCCCCGGGCAGTGCGAAGGACATGTCCAAGCCACCTCATTACTCTTCTATCATTATCTCATATACATATGGAACTTTCGTAATTTCCTTATCATTACTCTGGTATCACTTCTGTCCCATATGGCCATCTGATTCCTGATTCTGTGTGATTCCTGATGTGCTTCTCAGATTATTATTCTCTTGTCGTCAGAGTCTTTTCAACTTAGTTTTATTGTCAAACAGGTCTGTATGGCAATACAGATAATTAGAATGATATATCTTCTATCTTTAGATTTTCAAATGGTATTCAACCTATCCATTGTTAAATTTGCCTTTATAGCCATTCAACAATTTAATGTCTCCTACCTGGAAAGGAAATTAAAGTGAGCAGCCATCACCTGAGACTGAATTTATTTGTTATCCTGATGGACAAATGCAAAAGATGTCCGCCATCAACAGGTTTTGCATTAGAAGTGCTAATAATATTTACAGCACTGAAAAACGCAGTGCAATTTTTTGTAACATCTGTCCAATTGACTCGTTTCCTTACCTACACTTGAGTTGTTTTTAATCTCTCTCTCTCTCTCTCTCTCTCTCTCTCTCTCTCTCTCTCTCTCTCTCTCTCTCTCTCTCTCTCTCTGATTAGATAAAATGACGTGTAATTCCGTTTAAATGAAAAGAAAACAGCAAAATATAGGCGTGCCAGGGAACGGGCTGTTTCTAAAGGGTTAAAATGATGACAGATGAGAATATTTAAAGCCCGTGGCATTTTTGGGAAACGCTCTTTGAATTGACAGGAGCAGTTGCATGGTGTAGACAACTGGCGGAGTATGACAGGCTGTTGTTATATCGTGGTACATTATTATATCAAGGAAGCTGCTGAAAGTAGCTTGGTGTCATATTACTGCAGATTTCTGAATACACAAGAGGCTGTGCTATCACTTGTCCAGCATAATCCGACAACAATAGCATCAGACACTCGTTGTTGGATTACCGTAAGTTACAGCTTTGCGTTCAGTTGGTATTTTCAAAACAACTGTGCTCATGTCAGGATTTTAGTTTTCTGTAGAAGAAAACTATTGTGCCGGCTTTGTCTGTCCGTCCGCACTTTTCTGTCCGCCCTCAGATCTTAAAAACTACTCAGGCTAGAGGGCTGCAAATTGGTACAATGATCATCCACCCTCCAATCATCAAACATACCAAATTGCAACCCACTAGCCTCAGTAGTTTTTATTTTATTTAAGGTTAAAGTTAGCCATAATCATGCTTCTGGCAACGCTATAGGACAGACCCCACCGGGACGTGGCGGAAAGATTCATGGGCCGCGGCTCTTACAGAAAACTCAATTGCGCCGAAGAAACTTCGGCGCATTTTTACATGTTTTCAGTATTAACTGGTTGTTCCCCTTCGGCAAAATATGTTTTATGGAAAACTAAAGATAGATACATTCCCAGTCGAAAAAATGCGTTCTTAGGAAATAGGAGCTTACAATCATACCAAATTAGGTAATATAGGCTTTTATTTTAGGCCATTTGGTGGATTGGTTGACCATAAATGTGCAGTAACATCATGAAGCTTCTTTTGTAATTATTTTTACACAGCAGTGATGTTAAGGGCTCAGGAAATTGTAGAAAGTTTACCGGGGTCTTGATGAAATATTTTTTTATATTCAGGACCATTCTAGCAATTTTCTTGATAAGATAGATGTAAAATTAAATGTTAAATTATCTCTGAAGGAGGGAGACTAACATACGTATATATTATATATATATATATATATATATATATATATATATATATATATATATATATATATATATATATATATATATATATATATATATATATATATATATATATATATATATATATATATATATATAGATAGATAGATTAATTAATATATAGATAATGTGTATATACTATGTTTGTTGGTGTGTGCTTGCATATATGCACATGTGCACTGATTTTTTTATATAAAACACTCTAGTCAGCACAGTTTCATTCACCAAATCTAAGATAAGTCGATATAGTGAAGTGGAGACTTCACTGTATCTTCATGCGTCCCTAAAAAAGCTATATTTATGACCATCTACCTCTTCCACTAAGAACACAGCTCTTTTAAGGGTTTGTCTATTTATTTTTTACTTAGGGTCTTCAGCTCTCTCTCTCTCTACTGGATTTTAGTGACCCCCTGACAGAGTTTAGCTGACTAGCTTAAGTAGGTAGTCTCTTTCCAGATAAGGCAGCCATCGCCTCCTCTCGTCTCTGACACGGACAGATGCCGTTTGATAAGGATAGTGTCGCCTTAATAGAAACGTGAAAGGCTTCATAAGAATACAACCGAGGCCAAATACTTTTGGCTTCTTTATAAGGAAAAATCACTATATTTCCATTTGTTTGTGTGAAAGGAACAAGTGTGAACGTCGAAAAAAACCCTTGTATGTTTCTGTTGGAAAATGGAAAAACATCTTTATTTTGGAAGAAATGAAAGATCTGCCGATTATCCTGGAGATAGAAAATATAATTTCCTGTTTCTCCATGACTGAAAAAGAGTTTTGTCTTTTGGAGAAATGAAGACATCTCTTTGTGAAGAAAAGGAGAGACTGTTGTCCTTGCTTTGAAATAAATGCGTAAGGAAATTGTGTGTTCATTTGCTTGTGAAGAATGATTGATCAAGTGTTAATTATCAGGCGTTGCACCTACCAAGGTCACTGACTCCGTCCGTCAAAGCCTTGTATTTTCTTGGATGAAAAGGGTGAAGTGAATTTTTGTATTTCGTAAAAAAACAACTTTTAACCCTGTTTGTAAAGAAGGAAGTGTTATATGTTTACGTAAAGAAATGATACCTTTTGTCATGGTGAAGAAATTATTATTTACGTGTTTTTGTCTAACACAGAGGAAATTAATTTTGACTTATGAAGAAAGAAAAAACTTAAGTTTGATTGCAATTAGAGAAATGTTTTCTCGTTGTTTGTAGAGAGAAAACGCTGGTGAAGAGAGAGGAGGAATTTTTGCTTTTCTTAAAAGTCAAATCATTTTAAGAATTATTTTTTGTAGAAAGAAGTCTCTGGTACTGCGTACACCAAGAACACTAATCATTATGAAGAAAGAGAAACCACTTTGACTTTGTAAAGACAGAAGGCTTTTGTTCGCTTACCAGGAAATTAGGAGACTTGGGCTTTTGATTCAAGGGGGATTTCTTATGAAGGTAGTGGAAAACCTTTTATCCTTTATTGCTGTTTAACATTATGTAGTCGAGAGACATTGTAGATGTTATAGTTGTTTCTCCCACACCAACGGTTATTTATCAGGGCCTCACCTTTAAATCAGTTAAACGATGAGCATCGTGTCTCATGTGTTAGGTAAAAAAAATCATTTCAGCGCGCTAAAACAAAATGACATAAATTGCTTGTTTATAATCAAGATGCATGTAACTGATTATATGAATTTTGTTATTATCACCTTGAACGCTGTTGTCGAGGGATTCTTGACTCCGTGTTGCCATCGGGGCCACCGTACCCAGGAACCACTAATGCTCCCTCGGCCTCGGGCACATGTTAGGCCTTGCGATTCCTCAGATACTATGTGTCAGTCTCAGATTGGAGTGCCAACAGGTTAGCTCAGGTCCTTCTTGCCATTCACTTATACAGTGAAATTCTCTGTTTTCTTAAGCTTTCCTGAAACATTTAATACAATCATTTCAGAGAAAGGTCTGCTACGACAAATGAGGTGAGGTCTGTCAAAGACCTCTTGCTGTAGTTAGGCTTGGGATGTCTGTTGAAATTCCTGACTGTGATTTACTTAGCTTTTCGCAGTAATGCCCAACTCGGAATCTTCACACGAATTACACCACCCAAACCATACCAGTCTTTTGCTTTTAAATTTGAGAATTGATTGTGTGTAGTAGTTTCACGAAGCACATTGCATAGTTCCGAAGTTCATTGCACGTTAGTAAGCATTTGCCTTGTTAAAATTGTAAAATTTCATCGCCAACAACTATGATACGCTCACTTCCAATTTATATTCTGCCGAATGGACCTACTGCATGGTCTATCAAGCGTTACGACGCCCGTTTGATTCAATCAGAGTGAATATGAAATTTGCCCCGCAAACTCAATTGGATATGTGAACACCTCTCGCTGGGACTAAGTTGTTATCAGTAATAAATGGACTAAAGTGCTACATTATCAGCGAATAAAGAACCACGCCATCAATCACACAGCAGAAACTGCCGGTGCTCAGTGCTGCAGCAGCCCCTACACCCTTCCCCTCCGACCCGCTCGCTGTCTGTTCGGTCAAGATGCAATTTATTTCACCCGGTGAGCGTCTAGGTGGGTAATATGATTTGCATATTAACCCGTGTGTCAGACCTTCCTTCCTTCTTCTGTCTCACGTTCGCCCAGTTCCTCTTTACTTCTGTCGCGAGGATCTTTTTCTGTGTGTCAGTTAGGCTGCCTTGTGCTTCCTCCTCTTTCTCCTCCTGGTCATCTGTCCATTTCGTAGCTTCTCTCTCTCTCTCTCTCTCTCTCTCTCTCTCTCTCTCTCTCTCTCTCTCTCTCTCTCTCTCTCATCAACTATTGTGTGATGATTGAAAAACCTGGAATGCAAAGAAAGTATTGTAAGCTAACCTTCGGTGAAGAGGCTAATCGATTTCACCAGCGTCCAAGTACTGATGTCGTGCCACTCAGAACAGTGCATGCGCTTTATACTCTTCAGCAACTTTATATATATATATATATATATATATATATATATATATATATATATATATATATATATATATATATATATATATATATATATATATATATATATATATATGGTTAGTTAGTTTATATTTTAATGTTAATTTTCTTTTATATTTATTTCATTATACTTCACATTTTCAGCTCTTTTTCTAGAAATCTGACATGCGACTGGTCCTCTCTTGTACTTCCCAAACATAGTTTTAATAGGAAATTTATATCCTCAAATTTACCCTGCCATAGAAATTAGGACAGCTAGTATATATATATATATATATATATATATATATATATATATATATACATATATATATATATATATATATATATATATATATATATATATATATATGTATGTGTGTATGTATGTATGTATGTATGTATGTATGTGTATGTATATTTCCTTCTTTTTGTTGTGTTAAGCTGTACCGTTAGAAAACTGCTACTATATCGTAAAAGGCTTTTAGAATTTTTCAAATATTGACAATTTGTTGGTTGCGTTCATGTAAAGAGCAGACCTAACATCTTAGCTTCACGAGGCTGAATAACATAATTTTAGATCTAATACACATATCCGAAAGGGAAATCTGTCGACGTGTGTACTGACAGGAAACGAGGTATTGAAAAAAGAAAAAAAAATACTTGTCTTGGGTGACAGCAGATAGTCTTTCCATGTTTTTCTCCGCATTTTAACAGCCGGGCCTCAAATACCTTTCCCTCATCCAGCCATACCTTACACACCCTTGTCATCCACTCATTCACACTTTCACCACAGTACCACATCATCTTACTTGTAATCTTTTCGGCTTTAGCTAGCATCTTTCCACTTTTCAGCTTATGACTTGCCCTCTTTGCATTCTCAACTAACGTTCCCAAGTATTCTCAAACTTACTGTCATTTCCCTCTACCTCTCTTCTATCATCCACACTGAACAGATTCTCAGAATAAACACTTTCTACCCAAGAATGCATTCTCTTCATATAGCATCCCTCCTTTTGTATTTTGACTCTTGAGATCCATTTACTCATTTAACCTTTCTCTCTCTAATTGCCTCCATCCAGAACAAGTTCTTGTTGTCCTTGATGTCTTTGCTCACCTTTTCCTCTAACCCATTTTTTTTTATTTAATCACAGCCCCTTTTCTCTCTTACCTTCTTGACCGCCATGTCCACCTTGTTATATGTGCACAATCCACCCATCTGTCTTGAAATTGCATCTCTAATAAGTTTCCTTTTTGCCTTCACTAAACTTCCATTTTTCTCGTCCCCCATTCATCAGTGTATTCCTAACGCCTAATTTCCCTCTTCCTTCATATCCCCATCCTGAAGTTTTACACACTTCTCATATGCTCCTCCAACTAGCCTATTTTCCATCCTTGTGCTCCTTGATTGCCGCCCTTACTTCTTTCTTATCAAACTTACTTGTGCTGATTACCAACTGGAACTTTCTCTCTATCTTAACGTTTGCTTCGACCAAATAATGATCAGATAACACCTCTAACCACTCCATTGCATTACTATTTCATTAATCAGCTTGTTCTTCCTTCTACTCTTAACTTTTGCATCACATGACTAACTTTTCCTCTCAGTTACTTCTTCCCTAAGGGTACTAGAATATGATTGTCTTCTGGAACTATGTATTCCAGCAGTGGATCCTTATCCAAACACCCATTTACTCCAGGAACTCATAATCTACCCATAATGCCATTTTTTTCTGGGTAGCCTTCCTTTGCACATAAATCACCAAGCATAAGCACT
>NC_089769.1:16612083-16659583 GCF_040412425.1 Macrobrachium rosenbergii | reverse complement strand
GATATGTAATCTTAGAAAATTGAGAGAATGCTCTTACATTTTCCCTGGCAGTGTTTAGCTTTTGTAAAAGAAATTCCATATTTAGTAATTTCCAGAAATATAATATTTGAGTGTTAAGACAGAATGGACTTATATATTCCATAGTAGTTCTAAGCTTTTGTACTTTGTAGTTTTAAGATTTTGAACTGAAATAACATCTATACGCTTTTTCAAAGATATTTTTAAGTATTGTGAGAGGATGAAATTTAGTATTTGTACTAACTTTCCACAGTTAATCATTTCCAGGAAAAATCTTTTAAGCATGTGATAGAATGAACTTAATTATGCCAAGAAGTTTACAACGCTTTTGCTGAAATTACGTATATAATTTCTAGAATATAATCTTTGATCATCGCAGCAGAGTGGAATTATGTATTCCCTAGCGGTTTACAGCTTTTGTATCGAAATTTTCCCATTTGATGATTTCCAGAAATGAGATCATTGTGACAGATTGGACTTCAGTGATTTCCAGTTCCATATTTATGATATTCAGCTTTTTGTTTGTGACAGAATAGGTTTGAATAATCCTAAGCAGTTTTCAGCGTTTATATCGAAATCTCATGCAATCCTTGAGCGCTATAGTATTATGGACTTGACTTTTCCATAGTAGTTTACGGTTTTTGTATGAAATTCCATATTTAATAATTTTCAGAAACCTGCTCGAATATTTTAGCATTATGGCAGAATGGACTTTTTATTCCTTAATTGTTTACATATTTATCATTTTCAGCAATATAATCTTAGACAATTGTGGAATGTCTTCCTCCTTCCACTCTGAATTGTTGTATTGAAATTCTGCAATTTCTTAATATTATAATCGGTGACAGGTGGTTAATGAGACATCAACTTATCCTTTAGTACCCCCTTTTCTTATTTAATCCCGTAATTAGTTTTAGACAGCAATATAGTCTTTTGAATTTACTGGATGTATCCATTTATTTCCCCTGTTAATCCCTTCTCATTTCATTGGAATTTTGTATTTCATTATTTTCATTTAATGTTCATATAGTCATTCGTTTCATTATAAGTTTCAAATTCATATAATCTAATTCAGTGTAATCTTCGATTCTTGTTACTTACAACATTTATTAATTCTTTATTATTAGTTTCTAAGGCAGTCCATCTTTTGTATTGGAGTCTGAAGTCTGCTTATTGCTAATGATATAATCCTTAAAATTGCGATGGGAAAAAAGTGAGTAATTCACTAATTGTCCCGCCTTTTCTTTGAAATTTTATATCTTACAATTTCAAACAGTATAATTTTCGAGAATGTTGACAGAAAACTATAATTACGTCCCCATTCGTCATTGTGTACTCAAATACTATATTGTATTTCAAACCCTTAAACAATTTTCTTGTATGTTAATAATTTACTTACATTTTTATAGATATGTTTATTAGTTTAATTTTTTTTTTCTTTTCTTCATGTATTTCCTATTATCGTCTGTTACTTTCAGATGAACACCACACTCTTTGGGAGCTTGAACTTTTAAGTCAATAGCCCCTGTGGGTTTGTTCCATATGAATAGGGTTCATCATCTGAATAATAATAATAATAATAATAATAATAATATTATTATTATTATTATTATTATTATTATTATTAAGAGACATTTGACAGATGACACTCGGTCATTCCCTAATAGTACCAAGGCCGTGGAGCACCATCTGTGTAAACAACTATCTTATGATTAATCAAGATGTACATCTCTGGATATTCAGGTGTATACCATACCTAATTTGCCTTTAGCTGTCCCTGGGAGCGCTGTACCTGCCAGTATTTGCGAGTTTCATTTCATGGCTGTGTGGTTTACCGCAGATTTGGGTAATCTCGTTTCGCAGACATATTCAAGACTGCTGCTACTCTTTTTATTTATATTAGGAGCATTTTTTTGAATATTCTGAAAATCCTTTGAATTTAACAAGCAAGGTTCCACATAATATAACTTCATATGTGAACAGGAGACAAGAATCAGAGATGAACGAATGGAAATGTTATGAAATAAATAATGAAAATAATAAAATATAAAAAAAATTTAAAAATAGAGTAACCTTCCAACATTGCCACATTTTTATTATGTGCATTTGTTAAAAAAAAGCGCTCTGGCTGCAGATACAATGAAAAAATGGTAAAGATAAATACTCAGCGTGCAAGATACGTCATTCATTACATCATATCAAACGAAATGCATTAAAAGTCTCTTTCTTTCCCGTATTTCCTGACCCCTTACAATCTTCCGTTTTCCTAGAGGCGATTTTACCACTTTCTTCGGGTATTAAGTCCACGGTTTTAATCCTTCCCGTTCGTTACTCCTATCTGCGTAGAAAACGGTTTTGAAGTTTTCTCTGCCATAGTCTTCCTCAATAACAACACCTAATACATTTTTGAAAATATCAATAATGCATGCATGCATGCATACATATTTTAATTATGCTACTGTGCTCTTCGGAGTAAACATCACTTATATTCCTTTATATATATATATATATATATATATATATATATATATATATATATATATATATATATATATATATATATATATATATATATATATATATATATATCAGTCTGGCCTGGGTTGAATGAAGTAATAATGTTGATCATCTCATTATCTATTTTAAGGGTTTTTTAAAGAATTTTTTATGATCCTCTGGTTGTCTTGAGCCTTGTGTAAAATTTGCGTAAGTTATAGTAATCATAATTGTCCAGTTGTCCTGTCCAAATCAAATTTACTCCAGCGTGTTTAGTAGCTGCTTAAAAAAGTTAGAGTATTTATCCGAACCCATTAATAACGAAACTCCGCCATTTTTTTTTCAGAAGAATATAACATCAAGGAACCTTAATATAGACGTAATATCAACTTATCAAAAAGGTCGACCGGCTCCTTGCCCCGTCGAGATGTTTACGGGGTAAACATGGGAACATACTTTGCCTAAAGGATCCAAAAAATGGGATCTCCATAATATCATATGTATTATTCATATGTTTAGAGAGGAGGTCCTACTGCCGCCTCTCACCCTCTACTCTCTTCTTTTTTCCTTTTTAGGATATTAAAGGTTTATTCATAATGAAGTTTCTATGACGTCATGTGTCTGGCTAACATGGAGTGTGCTGCAGTCGGGGAAGGATGTAGATTTTTCTTAATCTCTTAAGGTGCCATCCGTCCTTTATGTTTCAGGGAGATATTTTTTTTATTATTAAGATACATTATGACTTTAAATTTGCGAAATATAAATCTTTTCCTCCGTGTTTAAATATGCAGTTTGTTGACATTTTTTTCATAAAGGTGCCTTAAAATTTTACAAACTTTCATAACATTTGAGCCTCGTCTTTTTAGTCAAAGGAATTGCCCGTATTGGAATATAGATGGACTGTTGTTTTCGCCTTTCATGATCTCATGGAATTTCAATATGCATCCTTGATATGTATCTAAGATTCGTGTGTATTATATGTCGTCGTCGCTTTCCAGTGCCTTAGCCTCCACAATTTTCCACCCATCTCCAGCCTTCATTCTCTTAGTTCTCTTCCAAGTAGGTCTGGTTTTTCCAACTCTTCTGGTGGCTGAGTGGAGCGGGGCTTGTGCGCTGGTCATCTGGGCATGTGTTCGGTTTATATGACCTTGTCAGCCAGTGCATAATGCCCTGGGCCCTGCATCTGCCACTCATGAATGACCTTTAAACCTTTAAAAACTTCCAAAAGTTTCTTCTGAAGGAAATTATACAAACTTGCATCATAAAGTATTATGCTAAAATGCAGCGTTTCTTCTGGGAAAGAGCGGAGAGGTATTCATGCTTGTAAAATCTTGTGGGGCTTTTTAGCGGAATTATACGTGCTACGCATCGGGCACTGTACCCACTGACATTGCATACTGAAGTGTTAGTAGCGTTCTAATAAACGGATGGGTAACATGTTTGTTCCGAGTTTAAAAGTGACGTGTTTATACGTAAGCACTTGAACTGCACGTTCAAGTGCCTACATATAAACACGTCTCTTATAAACTCAAAACACACACACTCCGTTATCCTGTGTCGTGGTAACATGATGAAATAATTGCGAGAGCCCTCTGTTCCTAACAATATAATGGTTAATTGCAGGACAGATGGAAAAAGTTCCTTTTATAACACATGTTTCATTGAATAAGATCTTTTTGCAGTAAAGCCAATCATTAATTTTGTTTTTCCTAAACTTCTTTGTGTAGAAATATTAGTAATTTTTTTTTTTTTGGGCTACGGATTAAACAAATTTGGGAGAAGGCGGAATCAGAGAGAAGCATGTCAGATAGAAGATACATCTTCAACAACCTAGAAGAAATGATTCGTCATCAGCTCCCTTCTCCATTTATAAGGGTAAGGGACTTGAATGGAAAACACGCCCTGTGGGGAAGGAACTCGAATGAACGGTGGGGAAACATAATCGTGGAAATTTTAGATAATAAGACCTAGTCTTAATGAATGACAGATTACTGGCAAGACTTGAAGTATGTCATATTACCTTTTCTGCTAAAGATCAAAGTATATGGTCATCATCATGAAGAATGGGCTATCATTGGTCAGTTAAGTATACCTTAGTTTAATCAGACCACTGAGCTGATTAACAGTTCTCCTAGGGCTGGCCCGAAGGATTAGATTTATTTTGCGTGGCTAAGAACCAATTGGTTTAGGTCTGGTTAAGCAATCGGGACCTAACCTAGCAGCTTATTGTGGAACCCGAACCACGTTATAACGAGAAGTGAATTTCCATCACCAGAAATAAATTAATCTAATTCTTCATTGGCCGGCCGGAGAATCGAACGCGAGCCTAGGAGAGTGCTAGCCGAGTACGATGTCGACCCATCCAATGAGGAACTATCATTGGTCAGTAAACGTGACTTTTGGTCGATACAATTCCACCAGCACACAACAGTCCACCTCTTTGTCTACATGAGTGTAAAATAAGTGAAGCAAATTGGAAAGAACATCAAAAGTAGAAAGAGAATATGGTGATTTTTCGTCATCCATAGATTCACACAAATACCTAAAAAAAAAAAATAGTTATAAAGAGAACAGAAAAACATATACTGAAAACCTCTGTTACTCCCGGCCGCCCTTTATTTCTCAGGTTGAAGCAGAAGTGTAAAGTATCTAGAAAGGAAACCAGAACATGATTTCGCAGATAACGGAGATCACATGTGAATATTGCGGTAACTTATGCCAAAGCTCGTATAAAACAGAGATTATAAAATAAAAGCCAAAAGAAAATCTTGGAGAAAAAAATTACTTAAGTAACTACAAAGACCCCTTCTAGCTTGGTATGGTCCATCCCCTTTACCCATCTTAAAAATGGGGGATGCAAGCATCTCAAATCTAAAATAAAGTCAACAAACGAAAACCATAGCAACAAATATTTGAGCCACCAGAGTGACCACATCACCAACAAGCCGTGTATTCCAAAAACTTTGCGAGTTCGATTTGAAACTGAAACTAGAGCTGCGGGGATCTCAACAGCTCAGATAGCTCCTCGAGGCCGAACCAAGACACCGCCCTGGTGTCACCCACAACAGAAGCACGTCCAGAAAATGTTATGAAATGCAACTTTTTAGAACCTGCTGACTGGCACGAAAACTAGATATCTCCATATGCAGATGGATCATTATCGGTGATAGTGTAAGACTGTCTGTACTGCCAGGAAAAATCGTTAAGAAAGAAAAGCTACTTAACCACTGTTCATTATTCATAAGTCAAACTATACTCAGTGCACACAGCAATGAAATACATTTTTAACGATGGAAAACATGGAGAAAGTGTTGTTATTCAAACTGAATCTAATAGTATACTTGTCTATGTAGGACAGACGACACCAACTCACAGATGAGTGCAAGAAGTGCAGAAATGAATGACCGACCCTGTTGCATGCAAGAAAATTCATAAAGATATATTTGTAGGATACCAACCCATGCGGGTATAAAAGATAATTAGGAGGCAGACAGAGAAGCCAATGAGGCTAATATCAACCGTAAACCTATCAAAAAATGTATTCCGCAAAGCGACTTCAAGGTTTCTTCCCATAGATGAAGTAAAAGGAAAATTCCTTGACACAAGAGATATAACAAAGCAACACTGAAGTAGAAAACCTTCAGTTCGGAAGCTTGTGCACGCAAGCTCCGAACGAAAAACAGAAATCACAGCGAGGAGGCACATAGCTGTTATACACATTATAAAATAAAAAGAGGGGAAAATATATTGCACGGCAGAATTTACACATTTTAAAAGAAAGAGAAGGGAAAATATATTGCATGGCAGGGCCGTAGATGAATTACTAGGGGAACAAAGACCTGTAAAATGGATAATGCGATATTTGAAGGAAATAGGAAATTACCGCCCGTTTTAATAAAAATTTTTAGGAAAAATTGTAGATGGGAGATTTTAAAAACATTTATGGAATAGTACTTTATGTCCTTGTCACTCAAATAGATCGAGAGGCGATTCTTAAAAAAAAATGGGATTTATCGTCAAGTTATGATCAAACAGAAATAATTTGGTATATTAAAAATCTTCTTAAATAGATCTTAATGACCTCGTTGCCACATTGCTCGTATCTTAAACCCGAATTCAATAATCTAGTGCAATTCAACAACTTTAGCAAAAATTGACCATTGTTAATTTCGAAATGCTTCAGAGTAAAAGGCAACAGGAAAGAAAAATAGAGATATTAGAGTACCATGTTTTAACAAACCATTTTCAAGAGCAATGAACGTGGGACGTCACCCCATAGCGAATAGGGTTCAAAATAACATCGACTGTTTACTTTGTAAAGTGTTTTTTAGATTCTCGCTTCATATTCTCTCTGTTTCTTTTGTGTATATGTGTGTGTGTGTGTGTGAGTGAGAATTTGAAAGTGGAAATGTGTAATAACGCATGAATGGATACTCATTTTACGAAAAATGAAAGCTGTTATGACTCTAATCACTAACTGTTGAGATTGAATAGTCTCAAGAATGCTATTATGTATGTGTATGTGTATATATATATATATATATATATATATATATATATATATATATATATATATATATATATATATATATATATATATATATATATATATATATATATATATATATATATATATATATATATATATATATATATATATATATATATTATATATATATATATATATATATATATATATATATATATATATATATATATATATATATATATATATTTATATATATATAAATATATATATATATATATATATATATATATATATATATTATATATATATATATATATATATATATATATATATATATATATATATATATATATATATATATATATATATATATATATATATATATATATATATATATATATATAAATATATATATATATATATATATATATATATATATATATATATATATATATATATATATATATATATATATATATATATATATATATATATATATAATATATATATATATATATATATATATATATATATATATATATATATATATATATATATATATATATACATATATATATATATATATATATATATATATATATATATATATATATATTATATATATATATATATATATATATATATATATATATATATATATATATATATATATATATATATATATATATATATATATATATATATATATATATATATATATATATATATATATATATATATATATATATATATATATATATATATATATATATATATATATATATAACCTAGACGACACCAGAGGACATATAAGAACACAGCTGATCACTTATTTTAAACGAAGAGCCAATAGTGAGAGGATTTTTTGGAATTAATTTGAGTGATATGGCTGGGAAATGCTTCTGAATAATTTGCGTAAATCTTTTTTTGAAAGGTTAGGTCATTGATATACGGAAAGGTTGCATTGAAGCTCATTTTTTTAGCGTTAGTACTTCAGGTCTTCTAGAGAAATGTTTATTTAATAATTGATTTAACTTTTTATATACTAGCCGGGGAGGAAAACAGTTACCTTTGAAGAAGTTAACTAGAAATAAAATCTCATTGTGAAAGGCATTCCAGTTAGATGAGAGAACCAGCGCTGTATTAAGAAGGGTAAAATTGGAATTAATCTTGAAATTAAAATAGCAACTCCTATAAAAATAGATCTGAGTCCTGTAAAAGTTTTCTTTCTAAAAGTCGTGGCGTTAAAAGAGTTGTCTTGTCTATATACTTGAACGTCCAGGAATGACAGATATTTATTCTTCTTTTTTTCTATAGTAAATTTCATATTGGGGTATAGTGTATTCACGATTTTTTGAAAGAAAATTTTATAGGACTCGGATGTATTTTTGTAGTAGTTGCTATTGATTAATTCCATTTTTATTCTTCTTAATAGAGCTCTGGTCCTCTCATCTAACTGGAATGCCTTTCACAATGAGATTGTATTTCTTGTTAACTTCTTCAAAGGTAACTGTTTTCCTCTTAGGCTAGTATATAAAAAAGTTAAATCAATTATTAAATAAACATTCCTCTAGAAGACCTGAGGCTCTAACACTACAAAAAATGAGTTTCTATGCAACCTTTCCGTATATCAGTGACCTAACCTTTCAAGAAAGATTTACACAAATTATTCATGAACATTTCCCAGCCATATCAGTCAAATTAATTCCAAAAAATCCTCCCCCTATTGGCTCTTTGTTTAAAATAAAAGATCAGCTGTGTCCTTATATAAAATATATAATATATATATATGTATATATATATGAATTATATAGATAGATATATAGATAATTATTGTTATAATTATAAACCAAGCTGCCTAATTGGAGAAGCATAGTGCCACGATCCCAAGCCCCCAGTAGAGGAACAGCACAGTACAGATAACGCAGTTGAGAAATAAAGAGAAGACTATGAAAAGGTATATATAATCTCAATGATCATTGTTCAAATTGTTACATCACTGCAGTCTTGGCTGCTATTATTTGTGTTCGAATTGTTGGTTAACGGGTTGTCATAAAATTTTTCAGCCTAAGGATCTGCTAATAATACGTAAAAAATTTTAAGTATTAAATTGCTTTTTTTTTTAAACGACGTGAATTTGTTTATTTTAACGTCTATGAAAAATCGTCAGTAGAGAAATGAAGTTCCTCAAAACTTATCACATAAGATGAAGTGCAAATTGACAGGACCGATCAAAATATTTTTAGCTTGTTTTGCTATGTAGAAAGGACGAGAGGTTCCAGTATACGTGAGTTGGTTCGGTTAGCAAATAAAATACAAATTAACTGGAAGGAATGTGAAAACTTAAGGGTTATACAGATAAATGCAGATAACCTGGTAACTTTTGATGTGAGTAAATAGATGTATAAAGATATATGTAGAAATGGTTCACCAAGTAGAGAAACAAAAGACGTTAAGTGTTTAATGGAGTTTAACCTTTGACGTAGTACCCCGCAGCACATTTCACAACTAACCGCCTTTTTCTATTTTTTTTTCCAGAAGCTTTGGAGGAACTGGATTTAATCCAATCCATAGATGTTCCATTTTCGGATCCTTTGACGCAATACTTCGTCACTGGGTTTGATGGGTTCCCGGCATTTGGGTTCCGCCTGGGAGCGAACATCAAACAGCCCTATCGGCTATTTCTGCCAGAGAGGTTCTACAGGGTTTTCTCGGTAAGTTCATAATGAGTTTGATTGCAGCTTCGGAACCAGTGTTATCCTCATCTTCATTATACTGTTTATTTTCATTATCATCTCTGCCGGGTGGACATTGCTAATTATAATTTATTTAATACTCCATTATGCAGTTGTAAGGGGGAATATTTCGTTATGCAGCTGTAAGGGGGAATATTTCATTGTCATGGAAAGAGACGGTTAAACCTTTCCTTGAAACGTTTTATCGAGCATAAATACATTTGGATGAATCAGATCACATACTCCTAAATTTTTTTTATAAAATCTCTTTTGATGTTTACTCTTAAATCTGTTATTGCGAATTACTCGCCTCATCAAGTTTCCGGTTTACAGAGTTCGCACCATGTACGTTTTATGCCAAAAGGTCGGGAAATATCACAATAACGAAACCAAAAGGTCTGGTGATATAATAAAAATTGACGTTGTATTACGTTCTTACGACAGGAACTCACTTCCTCGCATGTTTCATATATATATATATATATATATATATATATATATATATATATATATATATATATATATATATATATATATATATATATATATATATATATATATATATATATATATATATATATATATATTCTGCAGGAGCAGTCTTTCTGAATTGTTGCAAACGAGGTCGAACAAATTATGCATACTTTAAAGATTATTTTATCGAAATATTTTTTTGTGATTAAAGAAAAAAATTCCTTATACTTTAGTGCTCTCCACTACGCAGAGTCCTTTTGCTATGGTTATCACTATGTTATACGCATGTAAGTCCGCTGATCCTTGATAAGATTAGGACCATATATGTGTGGCTCCCGGAGTGCTAAGGGGCTTGCTCCTTAATCACCTGGATCGTCCAGACGTAAAATTAAGGGTGTGTGATTCCATCATTAAATTTCCCACCTTAATCGGCGCATGTTCTTTTTTGTAATCGTTTGAATACATTTCAGTCTTACAGATTATGCATGTGATAGGTATAGATACATTCTTCATTATGATATGACTCCCACACGCAGCAGTTACTTGCATCTTTCTCCTAGGTTCATCGGGCGTAAAGGAATCGGTGGGTTATCAGTGAAATTATTGATTTGGTTCCCCATGTAAACGGGAATTAATAATCCTGTTTTGGCGCGCTCTGATCTTTTTCGACGGGTTGGTAGCATTCTATGATCACCTTTGGCTCTCTCTGGGAAAATATGATTTTGTCCCTTATGAGGAAAAATTTCCTAAGGCCCTTCTTTAGATTTCAGAGCTGTAGAGTTTGTACCAGTTTTTTTTGTAAATTGAATTGTTCGTTGAGTATGTGAAACCACCAGTTGGTAAATCTTGAAGGATTAAACTACTTGTTACATGCTTGAGTATTCAGTGTCAGGCATACGTTTAAATCCTCAGTGTCTTTTCCATCTTTGACTCTATCTTCACAGTTTAAATTGTGGTAGAGGTTCTTGAAATAGTTGTCAAGGGTAAATAGCTATGAATGCCTTTTTTTTTTTTTATATCTGTTGCTTATGTTTTCTTTCTTTATTATTGGGCAGCCCTTTAGCCTAGTATCCTTCGTGCATCAAGGAGGACAATACGCTCTTCAGACTGTTGAATATTGGTGAATGTTTCTTCCTTTTCTTACCTGTCTTTGATATCTTCTAGTTTCAGCTTTCCAGATTCATGTAATTTTCCTCTTTTAAGAGGCACGTCTAGTTTTTTTCCCTCGCTCCTCTTTTTCTTTAAGACTCGTCAAGATGATGGTGTTTTGTTGTCGGTCCTATTGGTCTCCGCACATAGACTTCCCTAGACAAGAGATCATGAATCCTTTGGTGCAGAAAATTTCCAAAAGGTCGATCTGGTAGTTAAGATGCTTTTTTTTATTCTATTTTATTTTTTTTACTGCGGCATTATTAATTACCTGGCAACAAAGTGTGAGGAATGTCTCGCCTTTACAGTTACAGTAAAGCTTTGCTTGAAAATTTTGTGCCAATTGTAAAATTGGCGTTAAATCTCTTCAGTGATTTACCGTCTCGTAAATTTATCCTGTCACTACAGTTCAGTGCTAATGTGTAACCTTGTCTTCAATTCTCTTTTATTAAATAGTTTTGTGAAGGAAACTAATACACATATGAAGTTTTCCGAGTTACAGCTTCAATATGATTTCTTCATGTTTTTAAATTGTATAAAGCTTCTTGGTCCTTTGCTGTATAATTTCTCACTTACTTGTCGCTGCAGCAAGCCTGTTATTAATTTTTTTTTATATATTTCATTGGTATTTTACCAATCATTTCATGTAGGTGCATGGATATTTCGAATAATAATAATAATAATAATAATAATAATAATAATAATAATAATTTAATAATAATAATAATAATAATAATAATAATAATTTCTGTTTTTTCCAACTACACGTGACATGTACACCATAGCCTATTTACAAAAATTAGAAAACAATTATCTTCTGTTCACCAGATGATACGAAGCGTAGATGACAGGCGACCCCTGTAATGTTTGTTTTTTACAGCTGTTGCTATAGCCATTAAAAGATCTCCTTCAAAATAACAACAGTGCTTGCGAATACAGGCTCGAGTTTCGTCCAGCTGTCACTGGTGGTTTTTTTTTTGTAAGCACCTCAAAACATACTAACAATGAAAATACATTTTTTAAATTTATGAACAAGTCGATAATCATTAAAGGAAATAATAATAATAATAATAATAATAATAATAATAATAATAATAATAATAATAATTAATATTATTATTATTATTATTATTGTTGTTGTTGTTGTTGTTGTTGTTGTTGTTGTTGTTGTTATTGTTATTATTATTTCCTTTACTGGTTATCGACTTGCTCATAAATTAAAAAAATTTATTTTCATTGTTATTATGTTTTGAGGTGCTTACAAAAAAAACAAACCCACCAGTGACAGCTGGACGAAACTCTAGCCTGTATTCGCAAGCAGGTGCTTACAAAAAAACAAACCCACCAGTGACAGCTGGACGAAACTTAGCCTTTTGAAGGAAGGAGATCTTTTAGTGGCTTTAGCAACAGCTGTGCAAACAAACTTTCAGGGGTCGCCTGTCATCTACGCTTCGTATCATCTGGGGAACAGAAGATAATTGTTTTCTAATTTTTGTAAATATGCTATGGTATACGTGTCACGTGTCGTTGGTACAACAAAATTTTTTTTATAAATTTGTAAACTTACTTCGATGAATATGAAAACCTTTTAGCAGCCATCAAAACAATCCCTCTAGTGAACACCAAATCAGATGCGTATAGTGAGGGAACAAGTAAGTTTCGCGACCGGCGTAAGACCAAGCGTTGTGTCCCAGATTTTTAGTTTTCTGTAAAAGAAATCTGTTGAGATGGCTATGTGTCTGTCCGTCAGCACTTTTTCTGTCCGCCCGTAGATCTTAAAAACTACTGAGGCTTGAGGGCTGCAAATTGGTATGTTGATCATCCACCCTCCAATCATCAAACACACCAAAGTGCAGCCCTCTAGCCTCTGTAGTTTTTGTTTTATTTAAGGTAAAAGTTAGCCATGATCGTGCGTCTGGCAACGCAATAGGACAGGCCACCACCGGGCCGTGGCTGAAAGTTTCATGGGCCACGGCTCATACAGCAATATACGCTGTACAGAAAACTCGATTGCGCTAAAAAAAACTTCGGCGAATTTTTTACTTATAGCAGTTTCTAAGCGAAAAAAAAGTATCTACGTGATGAAATTATGTAATTGGTCAGCAGTTGACCAGAGGCCGATAGGCAACTGCTGACGAATTACATCAATTCATCGCATAGATATACCTATTTTTTTGTTTGGAAACCCCAAAATATTTCATATTAACATTCATTTCCAACGTACTGTTTTGACGATTCAGTATTAAGACACACTTGTTGCAGAATACTCATGGATATATTTAGCAGCTTAAATTACGGTGACATGTTAGTTTCTCCTGTTTAGTTCTTTTTCTCTTTTTACACACAAAAATATATATATATATATATATATATATATATATATATATATATATATATATATATATATATATATATATATATATATATACAAATATTACATATACATGTATATCTATATATAAAATGCACACACTATATATAATATATATATATATATATATGTATATATATATATATATATTATATATATATATATATATATATATATATATATATATATATATAAATGTATGTATTACATACATAAATGTATATACAAGTATGTGTGTATATACATGTATATATATAAATTATGAAGGTATATATATATATTATATGTGTGTGTTCCTTTGAGAGAAAGAGAGAGAGAGCGAACTGGGGCTGTTGAAAATAATGAGGCTTGAAATCATGTAGGAAAAATTTAATAATCTGTCTTTTGATGAAGAAGGGGTTTAGAAATGAGGGAAAAATCAGGCAGGGAAATAAAACTGCACGGTAAATTCGAGGATTGCTTCCTAATCTTTGGCATTATCTGTGTGTTCACGTTTTCTCCTAATTCTAAGTCTCCATTTCGTAAAAGGGCGTTCTCTCGCTTCCCTGCGGACACCCCACTCTTTTCTTTCGTCTTTTTCGTGCTTTGAACCATCCCGAGCAGAGTCACTCGTCCCATCAGTCTCGGTTAAAAAACGTATTATTGACAGACTGCCTGAACTTTTCTGTCTGTGATTGATCAATTATTTTGGCCGATGCGACACCTGGTGAGGAAAGACTAAAACGTTTTTTGAAATATAAAGATAAAAATTTCCCAGACGAACATTTTTCAAAAGGTAAATGATGAGCAAAGTTTACAGATAACAACAAGAATACGTTCTCTCTCTCTCTCTCTCTCTCTCTCTCTCTCTCTCTCTCTCTCTCTCTCTCTCTCTCTCTCTCTCTTCCTTCTTCGTCACCTTTTGTTTTCGATGTAGATTCCATTCGCGATTCTTGAGATTCTCTCTCTCTCTCTCACTTTCCCTCTTCTCCGATACTTCAGCGAGTCTGAAGACAGCCATTGTTCTTGGCCACAATAGAGTAGTTTGATTGATCACCTTCATTAATTAAAGATTATTCGACCAATTCAGTCATGAAAAGATAATCGATGTGTTTTTCAACCTCAACAATAAAACAATGTCTAAGGAGGTAAATCTCGGATGGAAATTAAAAGATTAGGTTTACTTTACTATGGAATATTAGTTAATCCGTCATTTAGAAGAAACCCGAGTCGTCAGCGGTGAACGATCTGACATTTGGCTTTCGTTCAGATGATTTAATGTTCTGTTTAGGTAAAAGCATGAATATAAACAAAGGGTGGATTTCCCCATCTGTTCTTTTCGTACTGTATCAGAAGCACTTTTGCCTCACTAGTGGCAAGATCCAGGTTCGAATCCTGGATTAAGAAACGGATATGTACACAGATCGATTGAACCCCTCGTAGTTAGTCGAATTTAATAGGTTTGCAGCGGGTGTTTGTCATGTAAAAACCAGCTACATACATCCCAGAATACAAACCAAGAATCAGGAGAACAGTTCGTTTTGAAGCCATTCCTTCCAGAGATAAAAATACTCGTACATAAAAATACACATGTTTAGAGTTTGTTGGGATGTCGGGTAGTAGGCTGGGGCCGTAAAGCTCAGTATCTCTCTTATGTGTGTGTGTGTGTGACCAGTATATCAGGAGGTAATTGTAAGTCCTGAATAGAGGCCACGTGACGGCAGAATACTAATTCTGAAGAGGCAACTACAAGCCCCTCATAATAAGGCCATATGTCAGGATTTTGTGAATGCATATGACAAAAAACCTTTAATAATTAATCAAGAAGAGAGTAATTGTGGGTGGCTAGTACTTGCAGAAGCATAAAGCATAACACTGTAGTAGCCTGCTTTGACATCCAGGTGTTCTTAGACTTTGTTTGCCTCCTGTAGCAGAAGGAAATTCCATTGCAGACTTTTAGGACTCACTGGAGCCAAAGGCGCATTCTTGTAAGGTTTCATGACAGATTCCCAATTTCTGTCTTTAGTCATGTATTTTTATTAATTTCCACTTTTGATTTTAATAACGTTTGCCTGAAAGGTTGCACTGTCATTATACATACTGTAGTTTCTTTACAAAATTGTCTTGATCATAGCTGTGAGTTAATGGCCGAAACAGCTGCTGGTATGAGGATTTGATAACTGGAGCAGGATTTTTCTTAAAGATATGAAAAGTAAAGTGGATTGAAACGTATTGCAGCGCCACACTTCCAGTGCAAATCAAGAGTCGATATCCAGCAATATAGATTAATCGATGCCTGAGCATCATCATCTCTTAATAACTGCTGTTGTTAAAATTTTATATTGATGCCATTGACAGAAATCATATATAAACTTAAATGATTTTGTCTTAGATAATCGCTGTTGTCTATAATAACAAATATGTCACAATTCAGCGAACACAAGAAATGTTGTACCCATCTCACGCCCACTAGAATACAGTTGCGACAACTTTGTTTATTCATTGATCTGTATATTTGACGAACGTCACTGTGTGAACTTGCACAAATAATGCTGACACGTCCTTTACTTTGGGACACGAACTTAAATGGTTATTCGATAATGTTTAGACTCTAGAGAGAGAGAGAGACAAAAAATATCGATTATGGTACATTTCATCAGTTCATATCAGTAAAAGTTAACTTAGATTTATTGTATTTCTTAACACATCTATTTTATGTAGGGTGGGAAAGTAAAATTTAACTAGAATGTTTTGTTTGATGCTTTTTGAAAATATACTGAAGTAAATGCCAATTCTCGTTCCCCACGTCATTATGGCGGTATTAAATGTGATGTCAGAAACGATACAAAAATCAAAATAGGCATAATTTAATCTAAGCCTAAGTCCTAAGTGCATTTTTTCATTTTTGGATTACAAATTGACACAATTTTCGACATTTTTTTTTTTTGTGCGGATCCCTGTTGGATTGGGGAAACCTAATGTCCATATCTAGCCCAGGCATACCAGAAAGAGAGAGAGAGAGAGAGAGAGAGAGAGAGAGAGAGAGAGAGAGAGAGAGAGAGAGAGAGAGAGAGAGGTGTAGTTAGCAACAGTCCCGATTCTTGAAGAGCTAGAATATTACTATAAGAGCCAGGAGAGCAGAAGGTGAGAGCTGGAAATCCTGCGTGAAGAGGGAAATGTTGCAGATTCCAACAGAATGAACGTGAGAAGCGGTGACCTGACGGTTGACCTGCTTATGAACTTCCAAGTTCATTGTACAGACTGAAGGTCAGTAACATAAGGAATGCATTATCTAAGATGACTTTTCTCTCCCTGGTCCTGGAATTTGAAGATGGTTAATAAAAAAAAAATTAAAAGTAAATCTCTGCATAGTCAATCAATATTCATTCTTAACAATCTTTGACATCCTTGAACGATTATATGTTTCACCCATTCGTTTTTAATTTATGATATCTTGTATTGGTTCGTTTGAGATGTTTCCAATTAGAGTGGTATATTCTGCTTAGAATGGGGTAGAGTAGACAGTTGCATAACTGGGACACTTTATGGCCTCTAAATCCCCTTGTTTTCCAAGTTGGGATGGTTTAGGGAACTTATACTAGACTATTGCTTTTAAAACTTTTGCGATCATATAAGCACATACTCCTTAAATTTCAAAACATCATCACGTGAAGACTGGTGTTTTACAAACAAAAGTCTAACAAAAACCACGAGAACAATTTTAAGATTATTGAAAACTTTTAATGGATTTTTATTGCGATAAGCCAGTAAGATGGGAAACCAAATCTAACCACGGCCTGCACGCTCCTCCTTCCCTCCACCAGAAAAAAAAAATTAAAAAAATGCTGGCAATCAGGAGCGATGAGTCACAGTGAGGCCCTAGAGACATTTTTAATCGAGGGACTGACGTGATCGAAGGTAACAAGACTGAATATTACTAAGATCATTTCATCGTGCATTCCAGTTTCTCTCATGAATGCAACGAGTTCGTAAACATTCCCATTTTCCTGAACGTATTATCAGAGAAAATGTATCCTTTTCGTATGAGTTCCTATTTTTGTTATTTAATTAAAGCTGTACAACTATTTCTTTACGAATCAACATGCACTTTAGTTTTGGCTAAAAAAAAAATGCAAGCCTTGCATGTAAGTCCAATTCTCTGCCTCTATCCTTACAATGAAAGGAAAAGTAGTTCTTTTCATTTTTCAGTTACCCCGTAATTAATGAATAATGATAAACTTGCTTGTAAATATATCCAGTATTTTTAATTGGTTACCCTTAGTCTCAAAGTCAATGTAACCTTATTGTCTTTAATTCCGTTTTTTATGTTTGAAAATAAGTGATCTATGAAGGAAATTTTTAGTTGCCTTCATTATTAATGAATTGCAGTGCCTTACTTATGCTTATCAGTTCCCGTTGCCACCACTGAAAAAAAGAACCTTTTCCTTAGCAATATAATCTCAAGATAAAGTAAGCCCTACGCTTATCATCAAAGAGAATGCAGCCCTTAGTTTAGGAAGTCAGGTTTGCTTTCGTTATCCTCATTATTAACAGCAATGCATCCCTTTCTTATGAAACCCTCCTTACTCCTTTTCTATAGCTACCTCTATTATGCATATCCCCCCCAACCTTTTTTTTTCACCGTAGATTGTATAACATGGCCAAGTCATGTCTTGAAGGAGTCCTGGATAATTGGGTACAAGCCCTATGCTCCTTTTGGCAATTAACCAAACAGGTTTGGTCGCGCTCTGTGACCCCCAGCTGTTAGCGCGTCCGAGATGTGAAGGACCACGGTATCATAAGCGGTTTTTTTTTTTTTTATTCATCTATTTAATTAAAACGCCGTATTCATAGTATCGCTAGATACTTGTCTGCTTATTTCACCCGTTTTGAAGGAATTTGGGTTGTTCGTTTTGTCTGGATGGCTGTGTAAGATACATCCCACTGTTGTTTTACTTACGTTTGTGTCCAATTTTGTTTGTTTCTTCCATCGTTGGTTCTTTATTAACGATTATTCAAAATATCGACGAGAAATCAAGCACACCTTCAAATTTTTCTCAAAACGTTGATGTTGATACAGCTTGTTCGTTCGTCTGTTTTATGCTGATAGTGTTTCTCAAAAATTTAATAATAGGCCGTCACTAAATTTGCCGATATATATGATCAAAATGAAAAGGTTTAATAAATTTTTAGTGCAGTTAGGTGTTTTTTAACCTCTAATGAAAATGTTAGTAACAAGGGTATCAGTAAGTTCCTGCACAGCTTATAAAGCAAATTTTTTGGGAAAATTTGTCTATGGACCAAAAGTGAAATCATCAGATTCTGAGTTGATCCAATTTTCTGTCGGGTAGGAGGAACCTTAAGCATATTTAGGTTATGATGTTTATATATTTGGATTTAGGTCAGCTGCAGGAATCTTATACTTCAGGATTTCACAGGGTATTCAGAGCAAGTCTTTGGTCTAGACCAACCATCATTCCACTCCACAAGCCTTGCATTCATCGTGCCTTCTTCAGCCTCAGGCTTATGAATCAAATTATCCACCTCATATCTCTTGTTCATGACCTCACCAAAGTGTTCTCCCTAGCGCAGAATTCTTCTGCTTCCGAAGTTACATCTGACCCATCCCTCCTCTTAACAAGTAGCATTTTATATATACATATATATATATATATATATATATATATATATATATATATATATATATATATATATATATATATATATAATATATGTGTGTGTGTGTGTGTGTGTTTGTGTGTTGCATGTGTGTGCGTGTGTGTGTCATAATTTGGGTACGAGAGGGAGACAGAAGCTGTACGAAGCAGAGCGAGAGATAGACAGGCAAACAAACAAGTACAGAGACAAAGACAAATCTAGAGAATTAATGAAAAAGAATATTCTTTTGATTTAGTACGGTGAATGGCAGGGAAGTAGAAAAATTCAAATTTAAATAATAAGTAAATAGAGAGAGAGAGAGAGAGAGAGAGAGAGAGAGAGAGAGAGAGAGAGAATTCTTCACCGTCGCTTGGCTGTATTGTACTGGCTGCAAGAGATCCTTCTGAAGTATCCCGCGACCCGTTTTGGGTTATATGTCAAGCAATTGATTTGTTGACTTACATGGAGATCAATCGTGTAATTATTTATTATTACATTCTCATCTTAAAAATGAAAGAGTATAGTCACTGATTTAATGATTACAAGGAAATGTCCTTTTTATGTTAAAAAATCGCTGTTCGTACGCAAAGTAAAAAAAAATAAGTTTCGTTGTCAGCATGTATAGTCACTGAAATAATGATTACACGGAAATGTCCTTTATATGTTACAAAAATCGCTGTTTATACGCAAAGTAAAAAAAAAAATTAGTTTCGTTGTCAGTATACGTTCATGCAAAATGTGTGAGAATTATGTTGAAATTCATTGGTACAAGTTACAATTATGAGGATAGTACAGACATTAATTCATTCTGTGAACGAAAGTAGGTGATCCTACGTGGCAAATTCTAGAAGCAAAAACTGCAAAAGAGAGACTGCGCAAGGATGTAAAAAAATCTTATATAATTTGCGATGGAATCTGAGGGTCATTCAATAAAGTATCTGATTACTGCTGAAAATAAGCTCACTGACAAATGATGTCAGCAATGTGTTTCAGTTGCTTCATTGTTTGGGTACGGACAGTTGCGCGTGTACAAATTAATCCTAAGGTTATATAGACTGGTGTCACATTTATGAAGAGAAAGAACAAAGTGAAAAATAATCTTTTGCGAAATAGAACATAAACACAAAATCCAAACATAAAACAGTATCCTTATTTACAGTTAACACATGATGTGATATAAGTTTACCAAGCGCTGTGTCTCGTCCATAAATGAAACAATAAAGATTCCTCTAAGATTACAGTTAATCTTTATTCCCCAAACACTCTGTCTAGCGTGATTGTATTGTGAGTAAACATTTTCATACCCTTCACTGCGATGTGGAATTTTTTTTCCTTTTTGAGGGGGGGGCGGCTTTTTGCTCCAAGTGTAAACCTTTTTTTGAACTGATGGCAGGGAATATGCGGTCAGAGTTTTTTTTATTTTCTTTTACTGTGTGGTAAGAGAGTGCTCTTTTTTTATGGTGAGTTGCTTCAGTGTAACCATAGAACCGGATTTTCCATAGTGAATACCCATAGAAGTTTTGTTGTTATAACTGTTATTTTTTTACTATTCATTCATATTGAGAAGTTCAGTAAGAACATTAACATGGGATAGAAACCCAGTATGTGAAGAGATGAGATAAGTAAAAGACCGGAAAGGAGTAGTAAAACCAAGATTAAAATGACTAATGAATAAAAGTGAACAAAAGAGTGCATAGATACAAGTCATTGGGAAATTAAAAAATAAATTGACATTATTCTTCCACGAAACCAGAACTAGTGTTTCAACTTTCATGACTACTGAAATGAAGCTTTTATTTCTCTTTAATCATTCCATTGTTGCTTCAGTTTCACCTTTGGATGGATAGAATAGGACCAGTTATCCGGCTGAGATTGGGAGACAGTAGTTTAGAAGGAAGGGGTTGGAGAAAATATAAAATTATACAACATAGAAATTACAGAATGGACCATACATGTTTGCTAATTTTTGGTCGTTCAATTTTTTTTTTTTTTTTTTTTTTTTTTTTTTTTGCCCCTAACGAGAACTTTTTTTTCGGTTATAGTGGCTGGAGTAAATTGAAAACTGTCACCATTTAAATTATAGCTTTGAAAGTCTCTTGGCGTTTATTGAAATAATGTTTCAGACGTGGTGAGTTACCGCATTCCCCAGTTAACCGGAGTTTTAAAGGATGTATAATGAACGATGGAGAAAAAAGCGGACTGAACCCCATAAGGAGGCTTTTAAAATCCTTAAGCAGTCGGCCAGTGCTGGTGAACATTATGAAGCCCGTAAACAGTTTCATCTGAATTGAGGAGTCTTGATTTATTAATGAATTAAAGTATAATTTTTGAGGGCTTGTATTAAAAGGCAATATTAAAATAGCATGTGTCGACCAAAGATTACGTTTTATGTAAGCATGAGTAATTCGTGAATCTTTTCGTGTTTATTGTTTTATTCTTTTCTCTTTTTATTTTTATTTTGCTGCAGGACTTATAATTGTAATGAAAATGATAGTGGTATCACGTTTTCCTTTTCAACTTACTGATTTTTATCAGGTATGTCAACGCTCAAGTATTCAAATGATAGTGTCCATACGAGCAAGTTTTCCGGCACCTTTTAGCATCAGTCTGCTAAACTTTGCACCAAGTACCCAACGTTTCTGCCACATACTATTCTGTATTAGTTCAAATGAAAAGTGTCTCAAAGTCTTTCAGGTCTGACTCTGATTTAATGATGACTCGTGAGTTCAGATTTGCATTACTAAAGAAAAAATATTAGTTGCTTTGTTCAAAGTTCGGTAGCAAGAAGATAAAAGTCCCAAACTGAGGATCTAAAAGAATAATTTATTTACCTGTTATGCACTTGATAACGGCAGGCGCCAGTTAAAGTAGTTCAGAATCTGAACTCAGTGTATTTTTAGTGAAAGTGGCGATTTTTGAGACTTTTTACTTTTATAAATATTCAAAACGTATTTATATTCGTGTGGGGCAAGCCTAAAAGGGCCTTTACCAGCCTTCTTAAATTTAAAAAAAAAATAGAAAAAAATAAAGCAGCGTCAAGACAAGTGAAGTGCTGCAAATGAGATGAAAATTGTAAGTGAATATAGATAAACCTGTAAAAACGTAATGCAAAAGTAATTGAGGATTAGAAAAAGTGAAGCCCACTTTCTAATACCGAAATAAGAAATAGATCATCAAGAGTGGGTTAAAACCAATTGCTACGTTTATGGTTCCCTTTCCATGAATAAATTTGACAAGTTTGCATTGTAGATTACATCCTTGAAATTCTTACGGTGTTCACTGAAACTTATGTCGAGTTTGACAGTCTGGATAAATAAATTCCTTTTAAATGTAGACACTAACTAAGCAAAATAAAAATTGGGTTACAACCCCGAAAGGAGCCCATGTACTCCCCTTTTTAATAGTCAATGTCCTGAAGTATTCCAGGGTCTGAGACCCATTTCAATGGCCGTAAAATCATAAAGGGAAAACTGAAGAATAAAGAATAAAAATTCCTAAGACCGAAAGCATTATTAACATTTTTGTAAACAACTGACCGCCTCAGCTAAAATAAATGGCGGGAAGTTTCTGCTGGAAGTCTTGCAGTTGTCTACGCGGTATTGTCAAGTGAGTGTATTTGTACGCAGAGAGAATAGGTTTGATTGAGATATGATTCATTAGAGCTTTGTGATTTATTCACATTTTCGATAGAGCATATTTGTATGTCGTTAGCTTTAAGACCTTTGCATTGCGACAGTACCTAGACATCCAAGCAATCCAATCATAATTAAGAATAATTAGGTGTTGAGTTTATTCAGACTAACTTTTTTTATTTTGTTATGCCAAGGTCCTGGTGTTAAGGAAATATATTGTAAATAATATCTCATGTAATTTACTTAATCAGTTTTTTACAGTTCTTTGCAGTAGAACGTTATTTTTTCAAATTATACATATTCTTAGTCACTTGATTAATTATGCATATTTTGTTTAGATTTTTAATAGTCCTGAACCTTAAAATTATGGTTCACCAGATTTTTCACCCAGATGGCTTGATTAATTTTGATTTTTCTTGTACTGCTTTACAGTTCCTAGTCATAGAAAATTACTTTTTCATAAGAATTGTAATTGTACACAGTTAAATCTGACTTTTTCATTTTTCCCAGTTTCCCCTAGTCTTGAAGAATTAAATTTCCCATACAATTTTTCATCTCGCTTTACGTGATTAATCTAACTTTTTAAAACTTTTTACATGTCATAGCCTTTGAAACTAATCTTTCTCAAGGTTCTTTTTTTTTATCTCATGTACTTGATTAAAACTAACCATTGTTTTTAATCTCCTACATGTTTTAGCCATGAAAATGTATTTTTCATTAATTTTTTTATCCAGTTTCCTGAAATATATCTGGAATTTTGTCTGTTTCTTTCAAAATGATTTTACATAAGATTTGTCATTAAAATCTGGATTTTTAAAAATTTTCTGCAGCTTTAGTACTGAAAGACCTTATTTTTAATAAAGATTTTAATATTTGTTTCATCTCATTTACTTGATTAAGTATGACCTGTCGTAGATTAAGTATGACCTGTTGTACCTTATTATAGCTCCTAGGTTTGAAGAATGTGTTTTTTTTGTAATGAGTTGACTAAATCCATTTTTTAAAATTTCCCCCTCATATAACGTTTGAAAAAACTCTGTCATGGTACATACTTTATCGAAATTCAACGTGTTTATTTTCTCTCCACAGATAACGGTGGCCTTGAAACCAGACAATGCGAATTCTATGTTTGCGTTTGCCGTCACGAACCCGCTGGAGAATATCATTCAGTTGGGGGTGGGCCTGACCCCGGCGGCAGAAGTGGGCTTCACCAACATCTCCCTCTACTACACAGATGTCGAGAGACACATGACGTCACAGACGATAGCCTCTTTCATAGTGCCGGAATTCTTGGGGACTTGGAGCAGGTATTTAAAGCTCTCTCTCTCTCTCTCTCTCTCTCTCTCTCTCTCTCTCTCTCTCTCTCTCTCTCTCTCTCTCTCTCTCTCTCTCACCACAGATATATCAGTTTACTTTATTTGTACTTGCAGCAAACTGAACATTTACCATCACTTACAGCAAACTGAACCTTTACCAGTTTATTGAATTACTGTAGAAAATTTATAACCCATTATTACCGATTCATTATTTATTGAACCGGGTGTCTTTATTATCCCACGCCCTTCCAATTACTTACTAATTAATTGGTTGAAAAGTATATATGTATCTTTTTGTAACTTCTTAATCAACTTTGGTGCCACATTTCGTTGCATTACGCATGGTGGTATTTAGTGGACTCAGACCATCACGGTCTGTGCCATACCTAACGTATAGCCTTGCTTGAGGGCAACACAAGCAAGCTTTCCATACCAGTGGAGAGTATAGCAATAATTGGTCCCTTTTTTGACGACCCGGCATATCCAATTTTTTTTTTTTTTTTAAGTTTTTGAGTTTTCCAGCTAAAGTGTTTCAGCTTTTGATACTCCGTAACATATAAAAAAATCAGCTGTCTACGTTGTCACATTTTCCAACCAAATTTCTTGAAAAGATGAGCTAATTAGAAGCTCTGAATGATATAAAAATTTTTGAAACCTATTTTCTCAGAATGGGGTATAAATGGCCTACGCCAGAAAGTCAAACTAGGGACGAATTATGCCTTTACTCAAAATAATTTTCACTTCTGTCTCTGCTAAGTTAGACAAAATATGCATCTTTCATATAAGCTTCTGAACCACGTTTCCGGATCTGCGCCAAACTGCTTACTTTGTTTTGTTATTTCTTCACAAAATTTTGGTAGTAGCTTCACTTGAGTGATTCGCTCTCCATCTCCACCAGTTATCCTTACAGCCAAGCAGTCTAGGAATATTGGGCATGGGGTAATGTCAGTGTTCTTACACATTCAAGCACAAAATATCATAGTCATTAATTAACACAAGTGCATGTGCTAGCAAATGCTTACTCGCAGAATTTCCTTGTAAACACTGATGTCCTTGTACACACATGGTACAGTTTCCCATATTCACATGTATCTCAATCTTAGCAGTCATTCTTCTGTTCGTTTTGGTCGGTGTTTCTTGTTGGAAATGTTTCTTTTTTCAAGATTCGCTCTTGTAGACACCTTTTAAGCGTTGATAAGATATTTTTCTTCGGTTAAATTATTTCTCTCGAACTCTCTCTCTCTCTCTCTCTCTCTCTCTCTCTCTAATCTCTCTCTCTTCTCTCAATATATCTCTATATATATAGTATATATATATATAAATATATAAATAAATATATATATAATATGTAATACAATATATATATATATGTGTGTGTGTGTGTGTGTACTCGGTATATATTTATATAATATATATTTCTACTTTCTGTTCTTCTGTCACTGTATTTGTCATTACACTGAAAATAAAATTTAGACTCCTGGTCTAAATACTGTACTCTCTCTCTCTCTCTCTCTCTCTCTCTCTCTCTCTCTCTCAGATTCTAAAGTACGTCTCTCACGATTTTATCCATCTGCCACTCTGTCTAGTCACTGAATCAAAACAACTTCTCCATTGCAGATTTGCATTCAGCGTAGGGGAAGATGAAATCCAGTTTTTTTACAACTGCGAGCTGTACAACAGCCTCTTGGTCAAACGAGTCCCCAAACAGTTGGTTTTTGACTCGGCGTCGACGCTCTACGTCGGGCAGGCAGGGGGCATTTTCAAAGGGGACTTTGAGGTAAGGTCAATGAACTCGTTAGATATTGTGATCATTTACTTAGTATTTCTTATGTTTTAGTCGCCTTTGTAGTTTGCGAGTTGCAGATAGCTACTGTGTTTATCAGAAAGTTAAATGTTTCAGTATGTGTATAAATGTCTCTCTGTCTCACTCTCCAAAAACGTTTGACAGTAATTATGTATATGAGAAAGTGATATGGGTTGTTTATATTTGCAAATCTCCCTCTCTCTCTCTCTCTTCAAAAAAGTTTAACAGTAATTACGTTCATATGAAAGTGATATGGTTAGTTTATAAATGTAAATTGCTCTCTCTCTCTCTCTCTCTCTCTCTCTCTCTCTCTCTCTCTCTCTCTCTCTCTCTCTCTCTCTCTCTCTCTCTCTCTCTCTCTCTGAAACTAATGTGAGAGATATGTAGACGGGAGTGACAGGTTTACTGTAAAAGTGAATATGACGAAGAGATACGTTAAGCCTTGGCTTCCATGGCAGTTTAATAGGTTTGTGTGGTGGTGCCTTGTTGGAAAAAAAAAAAAAACTTGATGTTTGCAGATGGTACGCTGGTCGTTGGTGATTCTGAATTGAAGCTTCAAAGACTGGTGTGTGTTGTAAGTGTTAATAATGAATGAATGCCTGCATTGATAGTGGAGGAATGGAAGCAGTTAGTTTATCAATGTACCCTAATTAAATGTAGTTGAATTATACAGTGGATGTAACAAAGAAGGCAGTAGGATCTCTAAGTGATATTTAGTAAAGGACAAAAGTGTCTGAAAAATGCAAAACAGAGTATGAATAACAAGAAAAAGGAGGAAATCGTTATAGTGAAATTTCTAAGTAATATTTGAGAAATAGGGAGGGTTTAAAGGGAAAACTTAGTCTGATGATGATGGGTCGAAGCAAGATAAGCATAAATGGAAGGTTAATTAGGTATTGCGTTGGTTTTTGCGTATGGAGAGGTGGGGAAAAGGTGATCTGGTGACAAGGCTATGTAATTCTGAAACCTTGTGAGGAAGAAATAGAAGGAAACCTTAAAAGTGCTGACTAGACAAAGTGGTATTGAGGAGTTGGCACAAAAGTCTATACCATCCTAAACGGTCAGTGATTGTATTGTGTGTGTGTGTGTGAGAGAGAGAGAAAGAGAGAGAGAGAGAGAGATTGAGAGAGAGAGAGTTTTTAGAGAGAGTTTAAGAGAGAGTTAAAGGATGAGAGTGTGTGTGTAGGTGTAGGGGATTGATGAGCTGTCTGTGTGAGCGTATGGAGTAAGTGGTCCTGTTCTTACAGAAATTTTCTGTGCGTGAGTTTAATCTGTAATGTAGCCGTTAAAGGATGATGTACTAAATATATATATATTTTATATATGTATATATTTACTATGTATATATATATATATATATATATATATATATATATATATATATATATGTATATATATATATATATATATATATATATATATATATATATATATATATATATATATATATAAACTGCTGCTCTCTTACTCTTTTTGAGTTCTTCCATTAAGAATCCTCTTATTTAGTCGGGGTTTGTTAAATGTGTAGGACAAAAGAGAAGCAGAGCTGAATTACATGACATGAATGGAAAGGGTTAGTGTAAGGTGGAGATTGCTTACAGAAGTTATCGTGAGACGTAAGGAGGGCAATTTGATAGGTGAATTATAGAAAAATATGAGTTAATAGAATTACGAGTGAGATGCTGTGATACAGTGGTGTGTGTGTGTGAATGAGCTCTGATTAAGGCACGCAGGGATAAGGGAAAAAGTGCAAAGGAATGGTTGTTCCATTAATAGAGGCAGCTAAGAATTATAGGATTAGAACACTACTTGCCATACCAGGGAACGTGTATAGTAGGGATGCGATACAGTAAGACAGGTGACAGAAAAACTGCTGAGGAAGAACCGTGTGGGTTTAGAGTAGAAAGAGTAAGTGTGGCATAAAGTAGGAGGAGGGTGTGTGGGTAGTTTGCTATGAAACCATTGTAAGTTTAAAAATGATGGTAAAAAACAGTGTATGTCATATGTGGACCTGATGTAGCACTGTGGAGGTTATGGTACGGAAGGTAAGTTGTTCAGGGCGGTGAAGAGTGTTGTTGAGAGTGATGAAAAGTTTCTTTATAGTGGAATTGAAGCTTTTATTAGAATAGACGAGAGAATGAATGATTTGGTGTGAAAGTGGGGTTGACAAAGAGGTTTGTTTTTTCTCCGTGATTGTTCGGTATCCTTATGGATGGAGTAATTCAGAAAGTCATAGAAACGACCGTAAATTTAGATTTGTAATTGTATAGTAAAAAGGTCGCAAATGAAGTGGTGAATTATTGATGTCTGCTGCAGATAGCGTTATTGACTGGGGAGTGAGGCTGCGGAAACCAGTAAAAGAATTTGAAGTACTTTGTCGAAGGAGTAAATTGCAATTAAATTGAAATAAAAGTAAGCTTCAGGTGGTAAAACGATCGAAACCAGTAATTCGGAACTGTGAATGTTTATATCAGTATTCAAAGAATGGAACTGCTATGATCCATATGAGTGAATGGAATGGATGAAGGTAGGATGAAAGAAGAGGCAAATCACAGAGTAGCTGAAGCAACGAAGGAGGAGGGTTCGTGCAATAGCTTCGGTAGAGACATGATTTCTCTTTCTCAGCTAATGTGGACTGTATGAAGGAATTATTGAGCCAACTCGTCTTTATAGAAACACATTATGGACATTTATTATGGTAGTATGGAAATATTGAGATGAACTGGTTGAGTATTAAATGTGGCTTAAGAAGAATAAACATGGTGAGAAATATGGAGAAAAAAATGTAGTGCTAAAAATATCAGCATAAGTGAAAGGATAAATCAGTGTTTAAGGATGGTTTGGTCATGTGGAAAGAATGGATGATGCTAGTTGGGTGAAAAGTGTGTGTTATTCGTAATTGTCGGGAAGGAGAAGAGGAAGACCTAGAAAGTGAGGGTGTTGAAGAAATATTGAGTAGGAAGAGCCATAATATCGCGTAAATTGCTATTGTGTGCAACATATAGGATTTAATGGTGCAGTATGTGTATGGCTGCAGAGCTCCTAATTAAGTTGTGAAATGGTAATTTTGTCGAAATTTTTTGCAGTTTGGTAAAGTATTGTGACAGGGACTGTTGTCTTGTATTTTCTTTAGTCATCCCCTTCTAGCAAAAGTGGCTTAATGTTAAGCACACACACACACACACACACACACACACACACACACACACACACACACACACACACACACACACACACACACACACACACACACACACACACACACACACACACACACACACATACGTGTGTGTGTGTGAGAGAGCGCGTTCGTCCTTGGTTTAATATTGCCTGTATAAACGCATGATTTAGGTATCGTCTTGAAGAAAAATTATAGTTATTATCAGAAGCTTAGAACACTTAAGAAAACATCATATACTGCATATATATATGTACAATATTTTTGGTGCTGCAGATGGTAACCATGTGTATGTATGTATGTATGTATGTATTTTGGCCGTTCGCTTATCTGAAATTGATGTCCCTCTGCTACAAAATTATCTCAGATAAATGTACTTGTCCTTCTTGCAGTTTCAAGGACAAACTGCATCATTCTAAAAGCTCATGATAATAGAAGACTTGGGTCACACTTTCATGCTAGTATATTCAAATGACATATTACCTCTGGTATGTCGAGCTAATGGCCACTTTTTGACTTGCTAATTCGATGACGCCATTCCTTACAGCTGTTAAAATTGGTCATTTCTTTTTTGCTTGCCTATAACTGTTGAGTTAGGTTTAACATCTTTCGGGCTATTTATTTAATACAAGTAAAATAGTTGAACAATAATACATACTGAAGTACCATTTTTTATGATCTATGAAAGCTGGTTTTACTTTTTTTATACTGTATTTTATTATTTTTAAAAATAAAGGTTGGCGAAATAATAACAATAATAATAGGATTGTTGGCTCAGAAAATAAAGACTATGAAAGTTGAATTAGATAAGAAACAAATTCAAGAAAAAAGGAGTAAAAGATCAACCCTATGACCCATAAGTTTTTAAGGAATAAGAGACGCCAAGGATTGTTTGTCACCAGGCCCCAGATTAGTTTGTCTTACATAACACTTGTTGTCTGTCGTGAGGATTCGTTTTCTATTACATAAGAGTGGAAGACAAAGAAAACGGTTAGTTTTAATGCTATTCTCAAATATTTGCCTTACTGCTATTTCTTTTACAGCATTTTTTATCTTTGAAATATACTGTATTAGTAGGATGCCTATTTAAGGAATTTAGAGAGGAAAATAGCAAAAATTATTTATGCATTGCTGATTTGAGTATCGGTAGTTCTTTGATAATTTGATGTTAATGGCAAATCGAACGTAATATGTACAGTATAGGCCTAATAAGGCCAGAACTTTACCATTTTCCTTTGGCAAGTTCGTAGGCTAATATGTATAACTAAATTTTAACATTTCGTATTAGCATAACTTAATTTTAACGTTTCGTAATAGTATAACTAAATTTTAACATTTCTTAGTAGTATAGCCAAATTTTAACATTTTCTTTTGACAAGTTTTCCTGGTCGTTTGTTTCTGTTAGCTCATTTATTGTATGTCCTTTATTTACTAGCTTAACGTTAATCACGGTAACCCACTCGGCAATCTAGACTAAGAGAGAGAGAGAGAGAGAGAGAGAGAGAGAGAGAGAGAGAGAGAGAGAGAGAGAGAGAGCTAAAATACCAAGTCTAACCTCATGCTGTTATATATATATATATATATATATATATATATATATATATATATATATATATATATATATATATATATATATATATATATATAAACTGCCTAATCCTTACGGAAAACTAGTTTCCCAGGATTGTTGAGTGTTGACGTTAGCGCTGTCGTGTCTTTCGCCATCGTCTCTTGCTAACATGTCAGTACATATCAAGAGGATTAAGTAGAGCCATTTAGTCGTGGGTCAGTGTTTCATGTTGACGGCTGTCTCATGGACAGGTAGTGTCAGGTTGTGTTTATATCATCCCTTACGAATTCCTTCATTTATTTATTGAATTGCTGACTTATTTATTTGTTCTTATAATTTTCATTTCAGTATACTTTTATCTGTTTACCTATTTTGTTTATTTACAACGTATGATTATTAACATAATATTTTTTAAGATTTAATTTAATGTAGACTCATGCAAAAATCGGAATGTTGAAGATTATAGGGTGAGAATTGTACAGCTTGCAACGAAGCAGTAAATGTAATAGAATAGGTTGGCTTGGCGGGTACCGTCTACAGGCATCACATACTACCCGATTCTAAGCAACAAATACACTGTCTCGAAGTGACTTTTACACGTCTCCGTCTATCTCTTTTATACTACGTTAATATTAAATTTTTGAACAGAAATTTCATATCTTAGCTTTGAGGTTTTTGCACCCCGCCTTCATTGTAAGCTACATTTATTTATATATTTGTAGATAAACAAAAAAATTGTTCTCGAAGTGGCTTTTACACTTCTCAGTCTTCTCTTATACTGAGGTAATATTAAATTTTAAAACTGGGATTTCATCACTTAGCTTTGACTTTGTTTTCGTTCCGCTTTCACTTGACCTTGATCAATTGAACGCCCTGAAAAGAGGAAATTGACCTTTGGTCTTCAACTTATGCTTTGCAATGACTACGTACTACTGTGACTCTTATCTGTCGTATCAGTAAGTTAACAAGTCACTGTGGTTCTTTTTTCGTGGTTATTTACACAGAGCTTGAAATCTTCTGAGCCGTTTTCTTGTCTTGTCATTGTTGGTAACCACTTCTGCTTCAGTTTTTCAATAACGCTTTTAAACTGCTTCCTTTCACTGGGGGGGGGGCGGGTTATCTTTTCTCAAGGCTGAGCCCCATTTCTTTTCATTCGCTATACATTACTTCTTAAACGTTGCTTTAGATTGACTAAATGGGGATGTCCTACTTGTAGCTGGCCTTCGTGGACATTGTTACAGGGTAGAATGTAAAGTGTAGTTTTGGTTTAACTTAAATAAAATTTATGTGTAAATGTTGAGGCTTCCGTGGACGCGCAGTATCTTACCCAAAATAATATTTTGCATAAAACTTTTTAGTTTGGAGATTATCCAAGGTTAAAAACACTCAAACACTTTTCTATGAAACCTCTGTTATTCTTTACAAAGTCAACATCAAACGGTGTATTTTAGAACAAAATTAATAATAAACTTATTTACACGAGATATCATAGACAAAAAGACTCCTTTAGAGACAATAGAACCATTTATATTGGGTCGCCAGAGAAAGATAAGAAAATGAACTCCAGAAGAATTAAGCGAGAAGAAGACGTCTTGAAGTCGAGACGTCTGGTTTGTTTACGAATTCGTGATGCATGCGTTCAAGAGCCTTATAATTAGTGGGATCTGAACTGGGTTATTCATCTCTGAAACATCATAATTCAAGATTAATATATTTCTGAGTCTCACGCAGGAATGTGCCCTGCACCTCATTTTAATTTTGCTCTTTATTTCTTTGATGTCGGACTGTTGAGTGTCACTGATATTGTATTAAGGTCGCGAGCGAATTTGAGTCCTTCAAACCATTTACTTCCAGGATGAGGAATTCTCTGTCACCCTCTGTGCTCCATGAATCATTTAACTGTAAGCAGGTTTAAAGGCAGCCCTTTAACAAACTCGCTTGTTAAAACTTTATCATAAAAATTTCCTCTCTGGTATATCAGCAGTCCTCGCTTTGCTTCATGTAATGTTTCTTTTAAAGGAAAGGTCTATGGCTTTCACCCTTTCAGACTTGGGCGAGACGAGGGCATTAGGTTGCCCGTCGCGATGACTTTTACATTAGAGGAAATAATATGCAGGAGTGGGACATATAGGATTGTTAGGTTGTCATTATCCTGAGCCCATCAGTTAAACGAAATAAATGAAAGAAGTGGGCTAGATAAGGACGCTAGAGTGATTGCAGCATCGGTTTTGCATTGATTAGGTCTGGGTTAGAGCACTGAATTAGTATGCCAGTCCACCAAGACTCCCAGCCACCTGTTGTTGGATGGGGGCTTGTAAAGAGCAGCTACTTAGGCCCGAATATTAATTTGGTCCTAATCAGTTGCTCTGAATGGGATTAACTGGCCTTTCGTATTGTTCTCCCCGTTCCTTTTCTCTTGATTTTTTCAGTCAGGATGGAGCTGTGGACAACATACCCGCGCAGATGAAATCGGATTAAATTACACTTAAAATGTGAATGAGAGTGAGGACGGATTGTGTCCCCCGACCCCCCTCACTAGTTTAATTCGAGTAGTCGAGGTCAGGCCCTAGGAGAGCTGTTAATCAGCTCAGTGGTCTGGTAAAACCAGGGTATACTTAACTTTGGAAGAAGAATTTTGTCAAACCTTGCCCTTAGTGACTGGCTCGATGTCGACGGATTGACGACCCTTACTGCAGTAAAGGGGACCAAAGAGTTCAATCACACGTAAAACTGTAGACCCTTATGAAAATGAAAGCACGGGAAACAATAGAAAATAAAATTCTTGTCCCAACTGTGATTAATTTTGGCTCACTTTTTGTTTTGGAAACCACGGTAGGTCAGAGTTCCTGCTTTTAAAACAGACACTGGAGTATCACCACCGAAACTTGAAAATTGTCATTAACGAGATGGCCATAAAAAGAAGCGTCTTTCACTCAAAAGAAAACGAGTGATTAACAGAAATAACTACAATTCATCAATCAGAAAACTACTTGTTAATTACAAAATTTAATCATGTAAATGTGAGTATTACAAAAAAGGACACGGTGACAAGAATGTAAGTTTCACCAGTTATACCAAAACATGAAAAGGAAGATGAACAAATCAACGAAAATGTAGGATTGAATCCGGGGAAAAGATAACGAAAACCTACAAGATTTGCAGATATACACCATCTCTTGTTAAAAATATGTATATTTGTATGAATATATGAGGGAATACCAGTAAAACAACATAAAGGGGGTTAACGGACAAAACTTACATTAAACATTTCGATGTGTGGTCAAATACAGAAAGGCGACATGACATCATCAAACCCATTCTATGTAAAACACTCAAGGATTAAACATTATGAAAGTAATCTCAATAAGTCTAAATGGGCATACTATAGATCAAATGGTCAAATAGCTTAGTAGAATTTGTAGCACACCAAATGCATGGGTTTTGGTCAAAACCATCACGGACGATTAAAGTCTGTACAGAACTCAAAATATTGGAGGAGAAAACGGGTAGTAATGGATATTAATGACCCATTAAAGCGATCAACTTACAAATTGGTAATTAACTAAAAAAAAAAGTTAGAAGAATAATAAAACTTTGCACAAACTTACAACTCCAACGGAAATAATACAGAAGAAAAATCCTAAATGCAAAATATATATGAATCCTTTAATACCCTCCAATCGGAGGACATGCAATCATTAAAACTGAAGACATGGGGATAAAAAAAAAAGAGATAACAGTTCTCGATAGTGTTTTACCACCAAAAACAAACTACTAATGAAAACCATAAAAAGGACAGGTGAAATTACTCTGCCCACAGTCACAGGAACAACAAGATATAGGGAAGAGAACTAAACAAAATATCAGTAAGTGATGTGAATAAAGCCAAATTCCAATCTCAGATAAGCAGTGATAATGGTAGATGTTTGTTAAGTGGTTACTTGATCCATATTTTATTTACGATAAGTAAAAGACCCAACACGGTAGCAAAATAGAAAGTACCAATTCAGAGCAAAGCAGAATCCGTGAAAAATAAAGAAACAAGTAAAAAATGCGCCGAAGTTTCTTCGGCGCAATCGAGTTTTCTGTACAGTGTATAATGCTGTATGAAACTCTCAGCCTTCTCAGCTTCAGCCCATGAAACTTTCAGCCACGACCCGGTGGTGGCCTGTGTTGTTGGCATCTATAGCGGTGCCAGACGCACGATCATGGCTAACTTTAACCTTAAATAAAATAAGAGCTAATAAGGATAGAGGGCTTCCATTTGGTATGTTTGATGATTGGAGGGTGGATGATCAACATACCAATTTGCAGCCCTCTAGCCTCAGTGGTTTTTAAGATCTGAAGCGGGCAGAAAAGAGCGGACGGACAGACAAACAGCCATCTCAATAGTTTTCTTTTACAGGAGACTGAAAAGGAAATACCAAAACAGTTACTCACTATAACCAGACAACTCTTAATCAAAATTTCAATCTTTATAAATGTTATGAGGTGGAATGTAAACGGAGTTCAAACTAAATACCGTTAGGTGAATTACAAAGTTTCTTAATTTAATATAAATTGCATATGTTAATGTATCCAACAAATTGAGCAGTTTGATACAGAGTTTCAATAAATAATTGGCCAGTCAGTCCATGAAAACTGAGAATGAACTGGGTATACTGCGTTTAAGAGGCCTGGACCAGATAACGGTTGTAGGGTGTCAGTGCCACCGCCCTTCGCATTGCAAAAAGTCTGCCAGAAATTAGCATTAGCTTGCCAATGCCATCGGCTTTGGTTTTGAAAATGTCTGTACCAGTTACGTACATGTGTCGGCATTTGGTTGTCTGTGCCATTGGTTTCTCCGGTAAAAAGGTCCTGGCCAGATCACGATATTAGGTTGTCAGTACCATCGGCTTCTGCAATGAAATGGCTGGTGCCAGATAACGGCAGTAGGTTGGTGGTGTTAAAGGCCTTTACATTTAAAAGGCCACCTGCATCTAGAAAAATATTTCGCAAAATAAGGGCGTTAAGTATACCTTAGTTTAACCAGACCACTGAGCTGATTAACAGCTCTCGTATGGCTGTCCCGAAGGATTAGACTTATTTGTACGTGGCTAAGAACCAATTGGTTACCTAGCAACGGGACCTACAGCTTATTGTGGAATCCAAGCCGCGTTACAGCGAGAAATGAATTTCAATTACCAGAAAAAAGTTAGGTTGATAATACCATCGACGTTTACACTGTATGAAATCTATGCAGGCTGGGCCAAGTAAGGACATTAGAATTTCAGTGTCATGGGCCTACGTATTAAAAATATGTTTGGGCTGGATAAGGGGTTTTTAGGTTTGCGGTGTCAGCACTAAAAGAAATCAATCTTAGCTTGCGGCGCCATTCGGGGCAGAATTCTGAAGGTCGGTCGTTGCCTGAAACATCACGATTCAGTATGAAGATGACTTCTAAGGATCTGTCTCAGCTATTTCTCAGCTATTGTTTTACGCGATTATTTTTTTGCTTTGCCGGTTTTTTACTTGAGGTTTTGTTGTCATGTTTTTTCTCTAAGACAAAGAGTATTTCTCTGAATCCCTGCTGGCCATGAACATTGAACCTTGTAACTCCACACTCAATATGGAGATGATTATTATTATTATTATTATTATTATTATTATTATTATTATTATTATTATTATTCTCTTCACTTTGGCCTTTTATGGTCTGGGCTTCGAAATTGACACTGCAGCCCCTTTCCCACAAGATCCCCATTCCCCTTCCCCAACCCCTGGTACAAAAAAGGAAGAAGCTACCGACCGGTCAAGCAAAAAGCACCGAATGAGAAGAGGTTTCGGTTTCGTATTGTAACCTTGAATTAAAATCTAGTGTCTCTCTCTCTCTGGAGATTTCTGGCTCCTACAGTTGGACTGAATATTTAAGGGCAAAATAGCAATTTTGCTAAAGACGGGTGTCACAGGGAAAGATTTTTTTTAGTTTTCTGTAAAAGAAAACTGTTGTGCCGGCTTTGTCTGTTGCACTTTTTTCTGTCCGCCCTCAGATCTTAAAACTACTGAGGCTAGAGGGCTGCAAATTGGTATGTTGATCATCCACCCTCCAAACATCAAACATATAAAATTGCAGCCCTCTAGCCTCAGTAGTTTTTATTTTATTTAAGGTTATAAAGTTAGCCATAATCGTGCTTCTGGCAACGATATAGGATAAGCCACCACCGGGCCGTGGTTAAAGTTTCATGGACCGGGGCTTATACAGCATTACTGTATACCGATACCACCGAAAAATAGATCTATTTTCGGTGGCCTTGATTATACGCCGCGCCGTAGCGGCTGTACAGAAAGCTCGATTGCGCCGTGGAAAATTCGGCTAATTTTTTACTTGTTTTTATTAGAGTACAGTTGTTGAATTGGTTGTAATTATAATTATTTTCGTGTCTTTAATTTGTTTCAGGGTTTCATAAAACATTTTTAAAAATTAAAAAAGTTTATCGATATCCCTCAGCCTTGTGCTCTGGTCCTCCTTCTCGTTCATTGAATTCTTATTTCTGTCTAAAAATTATCCATGCAAAATAATTCAGCGCTAAGGCGATATCTCATGATGTATCTTAGCGCAGTGTGCAGGGCAAGATTTATTTATTTTTTTTTTTTTTTTTTTTTTTTTTTTTTTATAAATGCTTGGGCATGCTTGAGAGCACCTGAGTCACAACCCCGAGAAATCTGAAGGATGTTCGTAGGATCATAAATTTACCCAATAATAGGATAGAACTCGAGGCGCATTACCAATCCCTGGGTAGTGCTGGGAAACTCAATCATATACCCAAGAGTAACGCAGTGTTTGGATGCGAGGGTTATCGCAAGTCATGAATATTCTCATAGCACAGTTCGGAGGGGTCATGCCCCAGCCAAGGCACGTCGACGAGAGTTCTTGACTTGATTTAATTTCACCCGCACTTTCGTTGCTTTTCGTACAGGTTTTCAATAAAGCTGCAGTGCGTCGGGTTCTCACTAAGGCAAATATTATTTAAAGCCAACGAAAGCTGGGTAAATTGGGTGACACTTGTTTTTCTAATTCTTCTTCGGTTCGGATTCATATTGCTTTTATTTTAAAGGCATTGAATCAGTGTCATAGAGAGAGAGAGAGAGAGAGAGAGAGAGAGAGAGAGAGAGAGAGAGAGAGAGAGAGAGAGAGAGAGAGAGAATTCGTTCATGCATAAGCGACCTACTGTTTATAGAACAAACATCTTCGTGGACAAATAAAGTATTTTCACCAAACTTAATTAGTAGGTCTGTTTTATACATTAATTTTATCATGATCGTAAAAACCTCAGTCGAAGACCCTGAGTTTTCTTTTGGGGGCGGGGGTTGTAATCAGCCAGATCTGATGCAGCTATTCTTTTAACCAAAAAATAAACCACTGTGCATGTAGTTTAAAGTAACCAGAAAAAAGTGGGTTTGTATGTCAGTAAAAACCACGATGTTTTGAGTAAAAAAGAAATAGGGTTTCTAAGTTAGTAAGAAAACTAAGCGGATTTTGTGCTAAGAAAAACTTTTTTTCATATAAATCATAAAAACCATTGTGTACATCCGATGATGAATATCCTTGCAATTTCTGTTACGCAAACCCATAGGTTTTCATTCAACACCATTAGCCTATTTGTAAGCTAACCGAAAACGTTGTGGTTTTATGTTTGTCGAAATTCCTGTGGTTTTATCTTCACAAACAGAGTTTAATTTACCCGACTAAAACCTCTTTTTTTTATTACAGTGTGGGTTCATATTCCACACTGTAACCTTGTGGTTAACCCTTGTTTTATTTTTTTTTACAGTATGTTATTTACGTAGAAAATTGACTCCTCGAAAAGTCAGTAATGATTGTCGAAAGTTTTGGAGTCAGATTTAAATGACAGTTTTTAATCTTGTGAATAATGGTATATTTTTACTTTATCTGTGGTTCTGGTTTCACTTTCAGATACTTTTTCCCTTCTTTGCTTGAAAATGAACTGGGCTTGTGATCAGTTATGAGTTTTTCTCCTCTGTAGTCATGAGAGAAAATCTGTCTAGACGGAATAAGAATTTTGACCCAGACAATTTTAGACAGTTTGTCCGAGATTAATCAAGTTTCACCGCAAATTGATGTTCCTCAGAGTTGGAAGCTTTCTCCTCTGTCTCGCTTTCTCCGTATCTCTGAATTCGCTTTGTTTTCTTTAGGACTCAACACATTTTCATTAACGTAGATATATTTACGTTCTTTAAAGTGATGTTAATTGCTTTCTTGATCTTTTTGTGGTTTAAGGATCAGAACCTGACTTGAGATCAGGTTGACTGTGTGCCACTGACACACTCACGTCAGGCAGAGTAACCCCACAAGGTACTGTGGAAATCAGTAACTCGAAGGCTAACATAGGTCTTCCAGGTTGTAGAATTTTTATATTCCTTCTGTATTTCCTTTATCCCTTAAACCACCTATTGAAGTGACGGGCTCCTAATCACAAGAAAAAAAGTATGACTATTCTTAAGGGGACCGAGCTTATCCTGGGCATCCTTTTCAATCTCTGTCTATTAGCCATAAAAAAGAAAAATGTTTGTGATTTCTTTTACTTGTGATACCGAGTTGTTTGCTTTCTTTAGCGGAGTTCGGAGTAAAGGACAATGCACTTTCATATTGTTTTTTTGCCTTGACACCAGTTTCGGGAATAATGTTTTTGACCAAAGAATGAGCATTATTTAATCAACTTGAATTTTCTAATTAATATGAGAATTAGCGTTATCTACTTGTATTACCAAGTTAGTCCAGACAGCATTAGGTCATACTTAAGTGTCTGCGTGATAGAATTCATGTTTTCCTGTGAGAAAGTTTTAAAACTTAAGAATATGCAGGAGGATGTTAATGCAGTTAACTTATTGACATTCGTTATGTTTGAACGAGGACATAGCATGCAACCAACTCAAAAGCATTTCTTCTGATTCTGCATGAAGACATGATATTGGTTATAGAGTTCTTAGTGAGTAGTTGGTCAGTGTTACTTTAAAATTTATTTCGTTACAATACACAGAATACAGAATGCACAGGTCGAACCATACGGATATAATTCATCTTAATCATGATTTTATCAATCATGCCAAATTCGGTTACTTTACTTCCCTCTTCAATAAAACTATGGAATTCTCACTCGTCTTTATATTTCCCTGATTTTTATATTTTTTCATCTGTCAAATGTCGAAATATTCCTTCCTTGACTCTTAGACCTCATTTTCCTCCTCCTTGCTCTACCTTAATCCGCGTTACGTAAGATGTTCTGTATTTTTTATCTTATTAAAGAAAGAGCCCAGTCACTCCATACTGGATGAATCCTCCATAACATGTCATGGAACCCAGATATCTGATCATGCAGGTGTCCTGTTTTCTGCACTCTACACCCTTGCTTTACCAGAAAGCCTTGTTTGCGTTGTAGTTGGAGTGGCAGTATACTGTATGTCTTACAGTACCGATTTCAGGGGTGCTGTGGACTGTGCATGACTGAAATTGAATATCCCTTTGGTAAATATCCCCAAGCCCTTCTCCATGTAGGTTACAGTCAACCACAATCGTCTAACTACCGGTTACATAATACATTGCATAGGCCAGAATAGACACCACACAAGGGTTATGAACTATGATTTGTCCAAAATTTTCATTTCCTGCCTTACATTCCATGTAGCAAGCATTGGTTGAACCTGACAGTTTCGAAGGTGATCTTTCGTTATGTCATTTTTGACTTCTCAGTCACTTGGGTTCATTCACTCAAAGGCCCACTCGCTCCCGGTGCAGTAGTGCAATGTCTTCTTGATCACCTGTATGCACTTTTTATGGTAAGCACTCCTTGAAGTCTCACGGATCCAAGAGGGTGGATCTCCTTGTTATCTGTCTTGGGCCTCTTGTTCCCATACTCTTTTTGTTGGGGGGCCCCTCTCCTCCATATGTTGGGTGAGGATGTACTCCCCTGAGTGTGTGATGGCACTTCTCTCTGTAATCTGTTGGCCCCCCTCTTCTTATGAGTACGATGAGGATGCCACTGCAGCTCCCATGATGTTTTTTTGGACAGGCATAGGGCTGATTGCCTGTCTCCAGACATAAATAACTCCTTGTGTCTGGTGGAGAGCAACTGGGGTGAAAGAGGCCTCGTCCTCCCAGCAAGCATCATGTCCCATAGCCAATATATGATACCAGCTTCACCCAGTCCTCTTCCTTAGCCCTAGCCTGGGATTATCTTGTGCTTTCTAAGGTAGGGGTTTAGTGTAGATTCTCCCATGTCCTTAATATGTGGAGCTGCTCTAAGCTCGAGAAATCAGTTTCTGCAAGGGCTACATTTGGTCATACAGATGGCCCAATAGGTGAGGAGGGATAGTGTCAGTTGTAAGACTAAGAAAAATGGCTTGTTCTTCGGAATCGGACTGCCACCGACTTCCCAGTCTTGATTCTTGGGTCTTGTCTTTTTCATTTTCACCTTTACTGTAGGCATTAACAAGATTCTTTGAATAAAGCAGCCGAATAAATTACTCCAAGTTGCTGCCCATTGTGATGGCCAGCTTAACTCTAAAGTCACCACTGCACCTGCCTTGTTTTGCTATGCCAGTACTACTCTTGCTAAAAATCGTTACTTTGGTCGATAGTAGATAAGTTCTGGCAAGTGTATTTTTTAATATTTTTTATGCTTCATTCGCCACTCGCCCATAGGCAACACAGGCGTAGCAACACCCTTTGATTCAGCCCAAGGAGCGCACAAGCTTATTTGTACGGTTTCTGCTGTCGTGTGTATTATGAGTCTAATTTGCTTAATATTTGCTGTTGATTGTTGTTCTCCTCTATCTCCATCTTCTCATGCGTGTTGTCATATTCACAATACGAGCAGTAAGCATACATCCAAACACTATTTATTCTCTGCAACCCCACACCCCTGTCACCGGTTTGGATTATTCAAGGATAGGTCTCTAAATGATACTGGAGAGTTAATTTAAAGTGCAAATTTTATTGAGAAGCTAAAGCGCTTTCATGGTAAATGGAAAATGAATATGATCAGTCGTGGGACACAGTGGTTTTCCATCGGTATTTTTGCTTGCTGAGGACTCTTGAATCACAGAAAACCAGGGGGGATATATATATATATATATATATATATATATATATATATATATATATATATATATATATATATATGTTCATTGTAATTAACTAAGACGAAGTTACATGATATATATGCATGTCTATATCTATCTATCTATCTAACTGTCTATCTATCTATATATATTTGTATTATATATATGTATCGTATATGTATATATATGCATGTATATATATATATATATAGACAGATATAGACATGAATACATATACATATATACACATATATATTTATGTAACTTGTCTTAGTTAATTATAGTGAACGTATTTTAACACAAATTAGTGCATAATGCCCTATTTGTGATACACACACACACACACATATATATATATATATATATATATATATATATGTGTTTATATATATATATATATATATATATATATATATATATATATATGTATGTGTTATATATATATATATATATATATATATATATATGTGTTTATATATATATATATATTCATATATATGTGTGTTTATAAATATATATATATATATTATATATGTATGTATATGAATTTTTGTCACAAGCGCGTGACTTCTTTATGTACACAATTATAAAGCCACAACTGATTCACTGTAACTTGGGAATACCTTACTCACAAGGAACAATATAATATGATAAGCGCACCGTTATCAATCGATGTTTCTAAACCAGGCAAACACAAAGGTTCGAATCCTGCCAGGAATAAATCTTTATTAATTATAATTTCCCTTTGGTGTAAGCTGTTTCCAAGGTATAGTGAATGGATATTAAACGATATATATATATATATATATATATATATATATATATATATATATATATATATATATATATATATATATGTATGTGTATGTATGTATGTATGTGTATGTATGTATATGTATGTATACATACATACATATATGTATATATATGTGTGTATATATATATATATATATATATATATATACATATATATATAGTTACAAATATCTTTATTAAAATAATGTGTGCTGCATTGAAGCAGGACTTACTTATTATAACTTCTCTTGTTCATATGTCCTCCCCAAGCCCCAGCAACATGCACTTAGTTCTCCAGTCCTTATAAACCCTAACCCGTACGCAAACTCCATTCATTTCAGCCCTCGTAACGTTTACCCTTCCCGCCTTTCACGTTCAGCATTTTTCCCACGTCTTTCGACTCGTTTCGAGTAAATAGTCGCAACAATGCCAAGCATCTTTTCATCTCAGTTGCGTCATCAGCGTCACCTCAGTAAGTTTTATCTCATCCTTCAAATGTTAATCGCTGACACAGATGCCCAGCATCCCTCCCTCCCACGCTTTCAGTAGATCTGTGATGAATCATGGCAACAGTGCTAAGCATTCGTCTCTCCTCCTCTTATTCTCTCATCCCTGCCGCGGAATCAGCTTCACCCTCCGCAAGTTTTATGCCATCCTTCAAATTTTAATGGCCGGGAAGAATTCATAAAGGTATGCGCACAGGTGGCTGGAGAGACTCACTGCTGCTCCCGAGGTTGTTGAAGACTAGCCATTCCTTCGAGGAATCCACAGAGGAGCGAGGAATTTTTGTTTTGGCACACAAAGACCTCATGGGCAGCTGCAGAGGGTGGTGGGTATGATGTTCTCTGCTGGAATAATTATGCGGCTATCAAAGGCTAGGGCCAAGAGCAGGAACAAATGCCGACAGATGAGGGTTGTGTCCTGGATATATATAAATCATGATTTAGGACATTTATTAGGACCGGTATTTTGTGTTCTTGTTCATTAAACTGGCTTAAGAATATCAGTGGTCAACAGCTTATCACGCAAAGCAATAAATTATCTCATTTCTTTGATATTATTATTATTATTATTATTATTATTATTATTATTATTATTGCAGACCCTCTTTTAAAACAAAGAACAATGGAGAGAACAATAAGGAAAATGAAAAACACTAAACAACAAGACAGTAAAACCTATTATTATTATTATTATTATGATTATTATGCATTATTATTATTTTATTATTATTCAAAAAAGTGGAATGGATACGAGAAAGTAAGGAGGCGGCACCAAGCCTCGAAGAAGGACAATGAAACTGGCTGATGATATCAGAGAAGATGAGCTACAACAGAGAATGTTAATGAACGTTCCTTATGAGTTATTTGATCAGAGGCTGCAATTTCAGCGCAAAATTAAAAAAAAAAAAGTGAAAATAAAGATAAAATGAAGATTAGATTGAGTGTGAAAATGAACGGTGACGATAATACTTTAAAATATCGGTTGAAAAGATAAAGGGGAAGTGTGAAAGTATGAGTTAGAGTCCAAACCAGCTTGAAGAAAATTTATGACAATTTATGGAATAAAAAGTGAAAATTAAAGGAATAGAAGCGCAAAAACACGATTTGCATAAATAAAACGAGGGATTTCGATGACGTATAACTACAGCTATGCCATAAATGTCTCGTATAAAATAGCGGAGAAAGAAAAATGCCTCCCCAAACGCTACATCGCACAGGCATTTTCAGAGACTTTAGGAGACAGATATGAATAACAGGCAAAGAAAAAAAAAAATGGCCCAACAATAGTCCATAAACCCAGACGTGGTAATCGACTGCTCAGATCTTGGTACTGAATGCCTTGTGGATCGAGACATACACAGAAATAAGTTGCGGCGGAGGCAATAAATAGTGGGCCCTTACAAGATGTCGCGAGAATTCAACTGAGCAACGTGAAGAAAAGAACGCGGTGCCCCTTTATGCATTACCCGTCACAGGACATGAAAAAGCTCAAGGGATTGCTTTATTGTGGCTCTAATCCATTATGACACGCCTTGAACAGTGGCGCCATCTCTTAGATAAGCTGGGATTGCAGAGATTAGTTACTGAATTGGCTTATTTTTTTGCGTCTTGAGTAATCGTGTTAATATTTAATTTTAAAGGACAGACTTAAATTAAGAGCAGTGGGTTGAGTTGTTGACGCTTATTGACCAGTAAAGCCACTTTTGGATAAAGTAGAAATATTGTTACATGTTGTGGAAGGCTGTCAGCTACTGGGTAGAATTAAAATACCATGCATATTCTCTTAGTGATTTTCCGTTCAGATAGTTCAGTAGGAAAGGGCAATGATTGGTGCATTCAGCGACGATCGAGTTGAATTGTGATACCACGCTGTTTGAATTATAGGAATTTCTAATTACTGCTTCCATCTGTTACTATGAGTTTTTGGCATTAAGGGCATTCCCAAGTTGTAGAGAGTAAAAATAACTTTTTAATGATGCTTTCCCGTGCTGTAAATATTAAGAGTTGTGGCACCATTTATGGAAATTAAAATTTAAATGACTGAATTTAGAGGTTATTATACAAAGCGAACAATGACCATTATTTATATGAATTTGAAATTACCAACCTTCTTTATTTATACATTCTTCAGCTCTTCCTTAGGCGAGTCGGTAGAGTTGCGGCCTTCCACTCGTTAGGCCCGAGTTCGACTCCCCGGCCGGCTAATGAAGAGTTAGAGGAATTTATTTCTGGTGATAGAAATCCATTTCTCGCTAGAATGTGGTTCGGATTCCACAATAAGCTGTAGGTCCCGTTGCTAAGTAACCAACTGGTTCTTAGCCACGGTAAATAAGTCTAATCCTTCGGGCCAGCCCTAGGAGAGCTGTTAATCAGCTCAGTGGTCTGGTAAAAGTAAGGTATACTTAAGTTATACATTCATCGGTTAGTATACTTTCAGAGTATCGAATACCTCAGTCTCTTAGGCTCAGGTTTTCAAAGACCATATTTTGGAAGTTTATCAGTTAGAATACGCTTTGAGTAGCGTCCGTGTTCCTTAGGCTAAGTCGAAGTAAAAGAATAAAAACTCGCCGCACTGTGATCCTCTAATAGCCAGTTCATTTTTTCCTTCTTGAATTATGTCATTTAAACGTTCTGATTAATGGGGTGGCAGCTGCCCCCTGCGACACTAATCTATGACTGGACCATGAAATTGGGGGACTTTTTTTATATGTAGTTTTTTCTGAAAAAATGGGTGACTTTTTAAATTTAATTTTTTGCTAAACAAAAAACGAGACTAGACACATCAGTTACATAAATCATCAGCGGCGTTTACAACCTTAAGAGCAGTCAGGCCGCTTGGGAAGAAAATTGCCATAGTGTCAAAAAAAAAAAATAATAAAAAATCGAGGAGGAAACAGTATGAGACGAGAATTAACCGAGTACCAGTACGGGTCTGTGTTTATCCTATGACAAGTTCGAATCTTGGGCGAGTAATAGTTTCATTCTCTTGTTTGTTCATGCAAATATCTCAATTATCAGAGAAATTTTAATTGCAGTGGGGCAATTATGATTCCTATCATTCCAAAGTAAGTGCTTTGTAAATTGATGGATATCCTTAAAAGGAAGGTAGGAGAACTTGCTTCATACTCTGAATGTTGGCTGTTTGTGTATTTGTGTGATGTACTTTATCTTCTTGACCACTCACTCAAACATCTGAATATGGGTGCATTTATGTGATCGTATTCAGTTACTTAGCTGCACATAACCCTACTGTATTTTGTATCGTTATTATCAGAGTCATATTTATAAGTTTTCTTAGCTGAATATTCCAGAAAAAGACTTTTTTTTGTTTTGTGAAATAACTATTTCTGGAAGTACTTTTTCTAGCTGAATATTCCAGAAAATGACGGTTTTTTGTGTTTTGTGACATAACTATTTCTGGAAATACTGCATAAACAGTTTTTAATAAAATGTTATAGATTGTCATAATTCAAGTTCGTAAGCATCGTTAGAACAAACTTAAAAATTTTTTTAACGTACAACTAAAACTTGTTGCCAAAGTCGTATGTTCTAAATCAGCCTTGTTTAAAAAACTTCTTAAATGAAAAGCCATAAAAAAGTGGCAAGACATTTTCACTGGTATACCCTTTTGAATTTTGTTCACGTTGGGACAAAAACGGATTTGTTTTTCGCTAAAATTTGACGGGGGGAAATAGAAATTGGGCTTATATCTTTTATAATATTGCAGCATATAATCGATTATTATTATATTTTCGTGGACTGTGGCGTCTGAAAATTCGTGGTTGTGAATAGAAAACAAATATATCCCCCAAGTTGTGAGACGTGGTTTCGTACGCAGGCTACTTATTTTGAAAGGATATGGGCTACGATTTTAAGATGCAGTAAAACTGTCTTCACCGAAAGATTTTTCGATTAGTGTTGCATTCAGAGTACGTAAATATTGTATGATGTTGTGTTACATTGTACTAGAAGCATTATTTACCTGGCGTTAGCGTTAACGAAGACGCCTGTAAAGAAATAATGTTCTTGGCCCTAAAAGTTCCTTTTCTCTCTCTTTTTTTCTTTTGCACTGTGGCGAAGACGGAGTTTTCAATTGACACCTTGGGCTTAATTTTTTTTTCAAGATTCTATAGACCCTAATACTAAAACAAAAATTAGCTAATGTATACTGCCTGGCAAAGTTTGCCTAATATTTTTGAAAGGGCTATATATATA